>NC_056743.1:208488018-208788018 GCF_019279795.1 Protopterus annectens | reverse complement strand
ACCTTTACTTCTGAAGTTCAACAAAAAATATAAAAGCACCGCTTCCAAAACAAAGTGTGTGCTACAATATTGAAGAAGAAAAATTTCTCATTAATATAAAACCATATTGTCTTCATTGGATGGGCAATATCAAAAATTATGCAAAATGCTCATGTGAATTATTTGAAATAGGAAGGAAACCTTGGTCAAACAAAATTTAACAAGTGTTGATAAGCATTAAAGAAAATCATAAATTTTACATATAAAGATTATTAAATGGGGTGGACAACTGAGTGTTTTTCCATAGGTCCAATTATACTTTGTAGGCATTTTCCGCTAAAGAACCTTGATCATGGTAACAAGGGGTAAAAAGCTTGATTTTCAAAATTTAAATCCAGTATAGATTTATATATGCACACCATCATCTGGTTTAGAATACAAGTTCTCCTTCAAACATAAGGAAAAAAGTTAACCACATATTTTTAAATGAAGAAACAGAATTTTAGAAGTTCGTAAGATAACATTAGCAGTAGCAATACAGAATTTTCGGAGGAGATGACACAAATTTCAGATTCTGACAAAGTTCTTTTTTAACACATTTATTAAATCATCACTTAAGACATAGGCAAACATACATTAATATAAAATAAAGTAAACTATATTAACATGATTCTAGTTACAGACATCACATATGCTTTTTATAACTATCATCACTCCAACATTACAAAAATTGCTTAAATCTTGCCTTCCCTTAAAATTCACTCCTCCTCCTCCTCCTCCAGGACATTATTATGTATTGTTCGCACAGTTTACATTTATTTCTATGTAATTTGATTCCTCCCTTTTCTAAAGATCCAACATCTGATTCTTTTATCTCTACTACAATATTCAATACTTCAGATACAGTTGGCTTAGACTTGAAATTTCCATTTTCGTCATAGCTCTCAACCTTCCAACTCCAAAATGAGGAACACTAGCCCTTATAATGTGGAACAAATGGGCACAATGTGGAACACGTACTAATGGCTTACTAACAACTTCAACTAGGAAAGTCAAAGAATGGCTAAAATATGCTGGTTTACTTATAAAAAATATATTTTAGTGAATTTATAGGATTCATTTCTATTTACAATGGAAATGGCCCGTTCAATGCAGAGCCACATAAACCGCCATTTTTAAATGTCCGGAGCTTCATGACCCAGTCGATAACATACCAGGAAAGAAAAAGCAATGCTATCTACAGAAATCACTGTTTTAAAATACTAATGTAACTGTATTTAGCCAAGATAGGTGTAAAACAATGTGTAGTGAGAACAGAGATACTTTAGAGTACGTCAGCCCACCCTAGCTGTTATTCGTTGGTAGAACGAAGGCATAAGGGAAACTCCATGAGCTCAACTGAAACGGCATTGTGCAAATGTGTTTAATATGGCTCTGCAGTCTTTGTAACCTATGCCTCGTTATTTATAAGCATTTTGGAAGAACTAAAGCATAAGGGAAAACTCCATGTGCTCAGATGCAACGGAATAGTGCAAATGTGTTTAATAGCGCTCTGTAGTCTTTGTATCCTGTGCCTCCGTAGTTAAATGCATACTGCTGTTTAGCTTGGAAAAGTCAATACTAGCGACTGTTTCCGTTTTTTAATGATTAATATTAGTTAGGAGATGTTTTACATCCTGCTTCATCACCACTCTAGCAGATTCTGTTCGTTTTAAACCACAAACTTGAAATGAGTGCATTTCCAGTATCTGACTGCTGCAATTGAAATGGCAACCTAGTTTGAAAATACAGTTCCTGTTAACTTTAAAACCACTGTGCTATACCCTATGAAATTGGAATAGTACAAAAAATACTTAAGGTCTAGCATTACCTAGTACTGGTTGTTGGTTGATAATGTGGAAACGAAGTAATATGATTTGTAACTAAACTGAGTTGCCTCTTACTGTACATTCTCTGATTAAACTAATTGCTGATTTGCTTGCTTATTTGGTGGCTAGCAGTTAATTCCAGAACAGTTTCTCACCCCTACTGTCTGTTTTATTTTAAGTAGACCCCTCCAAGTTACTTACTAAAAGAATCTCCTAAGTGAAGAAAGCTACCCTGAAAACCAGTATCCACCAACTATCCACAAGAAGGCAGTCCTTCAATTGGCTAAGGTTAATATATTCACATGCACTGTGGTTAATATCTTCACATGCACTGTAATACTATATCCTGTAAGCTGCTGACCTGGGTCAAAAGCTCTTGGCCCTGAAAATTGTACTCCGCTCCCATAACCTGACGTTTACAAACCCCTTGCAAGTGTAAAAAGTACAGTCTAACCCCAGTCTACAACCTAGCGTCAAAATCAGTTTCAAACTACAGCATAACATATAGTCAGCGTAAAACGTGGCTCAAAACACTACCATAAAATTACCTGACCATAAGGAAACACTTGCAGTCTGTATTTGCCCCGCTACGCTCCCTTCCCTGCCCCCAATTCCCACCTGCCCTCAGTACCTCTACATTTACAGGTACCTAACCACACCCTCGCTACAATACCCTATCAGCTTTCACCCCCAAGCTCCCTCTATCCTGTTCCTCCTCCTATCTACTCTCACTTACAAACTCTCTCTCCTCCCACTCTAATATACCTAAATTGGTTATCAGTTTCTGCACTTCAGGGTCAGTCAAACAACTGATCCCCACAACCTTTCTCCCTCTCTCATAATATTCCAGTACTATTTATTACCCATTCTGCTAGGCTCATATGTACTCACCCTGTACGAAAGCCATATACTTATTGGATATCAATACCTTAAAGACCATACTATCACTCCAGAGATAAAGCATCCCACCTTCAGCCATGCCCATAAAAATGGGAACAACTCAGCCCCTTGCTCACTCTTTCAGCATACCAATCCCAAGCACCCCAGCCCTAGATCAAGACAATACTACAAACTCTTACATAAACTTCTGAGGCTTATTACTATGAACAAACCCAGCCTCATACTCAGTGGTGACATTCACCCTAATGCCAGCCCATCCACCTCTGATAAATACACCCCCTCAAAGTGTAACCTAGGCTATCAAACTAGAATTAGTAGACCAACAAACTCTCTCCTGGCCTATCACCTCAATATTAGGAGCACTAATAATAACATACATGAACTGCATGTTCTCCTGGCTGTCCACTCCCTGGAAATACTCTGCCTATCAGAGACCTGGCTAAAACCTCACACAACTGATAATGAGGTATTGCCTCCTGGGTATAATATATACAGGATGGATCGTGCTTCCAGGAAGGGTGGAGGGGTAGCTATACTATAACAATTCTGGTCACATTTAACTCAGATTTGTAATCAACCACCTCAGATCAACAACCCTGAGATTCTTGCCACAAGATTACAGCTTATCAAAAATAAATGCAACAACATCATTTGTATGTACATCCTCCCAGGCAACACCATAGATACACTTGGCACCCTCCACTGGCTATCATGTCACTACCCCCCAAGAAACTCTACTGCTTGGTGACTAACAGACTGGGGTACTTGTTCCTCACAGTCCCCTTCTACCCATTTTAACCTGCATGCTTTCACACAAACCATAACTACCCCAATCAGGCTAGGTAAACCCAACCAAAAAGAAACCATACTCGACTGGGTTCTTGTAAATAGCAACCCCCAACTATACACTGTGGGTACCCTTCCCGGTGACCTATGTGACCACCTCCTCACTTATGTCATTAAGCAAAAAGCTGTTATCCCATAACTCCCCGTAATCAGAAAAGTCAGAAACAATAAAGACTTTCACCCTGCCAAATTCCAACAGGTAATTGGTCGATGCTAAAACACCTCCCCCTGGATGAGGCAGTTGCATATCTTAAAACGAAAGTTCTAGACATCCTAGATGTGCATGCTCCTGCCCGCTCGAAGCAAACAACAACTGCACCATGGCTTACTAAAGAGACCAGGCAGAAAATAAATAGCAGAAACAAATTATGGGCCCTATGGCACTCCACTGAAGACCCCCATGATCATGTTAAATACAGGCAAGCTAGGAATGAAACCAAAAAAATCCACTCTAGAAGACAAAAACAATACTACCATAATTTACAGACAGTTAACCAGAACAATCCTCAGATGTTCTGGGCAGGTCTGAACAATCTACTTTATCCTGGAAAAACATCCACCCCCATCCCCGCTGCTACTATTGATAAATCTCCTCAGGATGTCTCAGACTGCTTTAACTGTTTCTTTACTGAAACAATTAAAACCCTAGGTAGCCAACAAGCTCCTAGTGCTCCCGGCCCTTATAATCCCCACCCCTCTAAACCAACCCTCATTTAGCCTCCAACCAGTGCCCACATCACTCATACACTCTCTCCTCAAAAAATGAAAACCCACCACACTCACCGCTGACCAACTCCTCGCAGAGTACCTGCAAAATTCAGCTGATGCCATTGCCTATCCTATATCAATTCTAATTAATCGGATCATAACAGAGGCAAAAATTCCCACCTTATGGAAAACAGCTTATGTTATCCCATTACATAAAGGAAGATCCTCCATGGATTTCTCCAATTATAAACCAAATGCTATACTTTCCCCACTGGCAAAAATAATGGAAAAATGTGTACACAAACAACTCATGCACCACCTAATCCAAAATCACCTCAAGACCGATACCCAACATGGGTTCCGACCACATCACAGCACAACCTCGGGCCCTCCTGGCTTTCACCAATACCATAAACAACAACCGTACCAACAACTGCATCTCTTCTGCCCTCTTCTTGGATCTCTCCAATGCATTCGATATGGTAGATCACCAATTTTTGTTACACACCCTGAAAACCTTCCACCTAGATTCCAAAGCTCTTCTATGGTTTAAATCCTACCTCAATGAGAGGCAGCAGGCAGTTCGCTGGATAGACAAGCTCTCTATCCTTCTACCAAACAGCCTTGGAGTGCCACAAAGCTTAATATTAGGGCCTCTACTGTTTTCCATCTTTATTAACGACTTACACACTGTCACCCCAAATTTCAGCTGTATCCAATACACTGACTCCACCCTGATCTGTTCTGCTACAGCTCCATCAAAATTGAGGTCTGCTACCTTTAATACCATAGAGAACTGGCTCTCTGAATGTCACCCGTTATTAAATCCCCAAAAAAAACAAAATGCTGTTTTTTTCATCTACTCAAAGGTCTGCTGTGTTTACCTTCAACATTAATGCGAAGGATGGCACTGTTATCTCCCCCAAAGGTATGACATCTAAGGCCAAGGAAGTCAATGATCCACTGTACTCGACATTCATCAGACCTATCACTGAGTACAATGCCCCCTTTGGTATGTACCTAACCAGGCATATCCAACTATTGGAACATCCACAGAGGTTCCTCACTAAAAGAATACTGAGTGCAAGTAAAATGTCCTACGCAGACTGCCTCAAGGCCCTACACCTGCATTCTGTCTCCTACAGGCTTTTGAGAGGAGATCTATGCTTGGCATACAGGGCATTGTCAGACCCCACTCTGATAGACCTCCTTCATATCCACAAAATAACCAGCACGAGAATTACCCACTTAAAAGACTTAAACCTTGCCTGTGATATAAATAAGACCTGCTGGAGAGATAGGTGTTTATCCCAGAGACTACCCATCCATGTGAAGCAGAGTTCCTCCCTAACCCAATTTAAGTGCAACTTGTACAATAGAATTGGAAACCAGAAATTCAACCCTCTAATGGACACCGGTAACCTGTAAATGGTTAATCTCCCAGGCTCATATTTACACTTATCAAGGGTATCAGAGCTTGTCAAATATTAGTAAAGACACAACAATCGAACCTCAAATCAGAAAAAACACAAAAATTCAAATATCCAAACCGAAGGAATCATCAGACAAAAAGCTAAGAATTTCCCACTTATTAGCACGTCCTGGTACCTCGGCAGTTCACCTTCAATGGAACAATTAATCATGCTAAAACATCTTATTTATATATCTAAAGCAATTAAATCATTAGCCAATAATTCTGGCCAATAGAATACAAACAATTAAAGTGCCATAAAGTGCAATATTTTTAAAGTGCAAGATAATCAAATTCTAAATGAGAACTAAGTTAATAGTAGAAATATACTTAATGCAAATTGCAGAATACAACAAAAATCTGAAACCAAGAATTGATGAAAATGTTCATATCAATATGCCAATATAAAGCATATTTAATATATATATATATATATTAAATACAAGGAAAAACAGAGAGAAACAAGCAACTACTGACTATATTCAAACTATAATGCCACTATCCAAATTCATGCCTCTCGGGTATAGTGTGCGATAACCATAAATCATTCTACATTCCAACCTATTTAATTCAGTTTTAAAATTATCTCCATGAGAATGTGGTCTAGCCAACACACTGAAAATAAACCCATTAATATTGCCACTATGCATTTTGACAAAATGTGAACCTACATGTTGCCCCTTCTAATGTCCCCTAGATGTTAAAGGATGCGAATTTTAACATTCCTAGTAGTTTGTCCTACATACCATAAAGGCCTGGCACAGTCACAACCCAAAATATAAACAACCCCAGATGATGTTTTAGCATGATTAATTGTTCCATTGAAGGCGAACTGCCGAGGTACCAGGACGTGATAATAAATGGGAAATTCTTATCTTTTTGTGTGATGATTCCTTCGGTTTGGATATTTGAATTTTTGTGTTTTTTCTGACTTGTCAAACATTAGGGATGCATGGCTAGGCTTAAAAAGCCCCTTGTGGTCATTAGACTAGTAAACACCTATGAACCTATTTATAGACAAGAAAAGGTAAAGCAATGGGCGCTACAGTGGCACCCACCTTTGCTAGCCTGGTTTTGGTGTGATGGGAGTTGGAAGATTCTTTCTACATTAACACAATATACAGATGTAATATTTTACAGGAGGTTCGTGGACGATTTGTTTTTTTTTAAATTACCATGGTACAGCAGAAAGTCGCCACTTGCTCCTAGAAAATCTAAATTTGAATACCACTTTTTTAAAATTCGTTATGGGTGATGTAGGGCATAGAATATGCTTTCTTGATGTAGAACTTTGGCATCATCACCTTACTATGAATTACTATGCAGCATACACTGGAAAGGTATATTTACTAATAAGTATCTCCACTACAAAAGAAACCACCCCACTTTTATTAAGAAAAATATTCCCAGAGGCCAGTACATATGAGCCTCTAGGATGACCAGCAAAAACAAAGATTTGATAGAGAAATTGGGATTATTACTCCTAAGTTCTTAGGTGCACTGCAGTGGTGGTGCTGCAGTAGCGTTGTTGCCTCACAGTAAGACGTTGCCCTGTTCGATTCTCAGCTAGAGCGTCCTCTGTGTGGAGACATGCGTGAATGGGCGTACCTTCGTTGAAGATTGTGCGTCAGGGCTGGCAACTCGGCATGTAACAATATACTGCCAATCATTAGCGGACCGTAGTTCCGCTGTGACGACCCCTAACTGGGAAAAGCCGAAAGACACAACAACAACTTCTAAGTTCTTAGGTGATGCATATGACAGTGAGCTCTTACTTCAAACAGTTAAGGAAGGATGCTCCAAAAGGGAAACACATTTTGGTTCCATTCTTTTGTATGGGGTTTCCTGAAAAAGATAAAGTCACAGGAAACTGTTTTTACACAATTCAGCACCTAGATTTTGTTTAGATATGTCCGTTGATAGCTTTATAGGGAGGAATATTTTACAGATCAATTGCAAATTATTTCTGGAAATGGCGACATTCTTGAAGTGGTGGGGGAAAATCCAGCTTTTGTGTAGAAGAAAAAACATAGTATTAAGTGCTAATTGGAGAATAATCATAACAGAAAATCTTCAGTAGTTACTCAAAAAGTGTTGATATGCACAAATGTATTGCATGTAGTGCCTGCAGATTAATTTGAGAAGAGCCTTACATAGAGTTACAACACTTGCAACATATTATAGGGGCGAAGGCTAGATACACCAATAAAACAATGGGCATAGTTCATGTAAGCTACATGTTTCGGTTGTCCAAGCTTCTATGGGGGTATGACCACTAGAATCTTGGGAAAAGGGATTAAAGAACACATTTATGCCATCAAAATTAGGGCCAAGAATAATGCTGTGTATAGACACCCCATTACATGTGGAAATTTGAAGAATTTCTTTTTGCTATTTTGGAATTAATAATGGGGTGGGAGGTTGGCCTAATGGTTAAGGTGTTTGCCTTACAGACACAAGATGCAGGGTTTGATTCTCACAAGAGATACTTGCCTAGGCTTAAAATGGCCTACACAGGCAGATAAGCCTAGTACTAATCTATGAACCTATGGTGGATAAGAGAGGATGTAATTTTAAAAATTTAGTTGAAAAGTATGAAACCAGCTGTCAAATTGGGCTAGCTGCTGATATTATTTAATGTTTCATTTAGGCCATGGGCGTTAAGTGTTTTCTCAGGAATAGAAAAATTTGCCATTGCATGAAGGCTTAAGAAACTTGGGTATGTCCCAGTGATCAACTATTTTATTGCATTATTAATTAATTATTTTATTATCTGAATGCATTTTAAACTGATTGGCAGAGTTGATTTTATATAAAAAAGGCTGTGGTCTGTATTTGCATTGATATTTTCTGATGAAGCCCTAGGGCCGAAAGGGTGAATTCAATTTATGTATGCTAAAGAAGAAGTTTTTGTTCCTTTGCCCAGAAACCAGTAGACAATAAAGCATTCAGTATTGTTTTTCTCAAAGGTCTCCAATAGCTAGCTAGCTAGACACACAGACACACACCAGACTGCAGGAACCAATCAGGCTTTAAAAAACAAATTAAAAGCCACTATTGCAAGTCTGGCAAGCTTATACTACTTTAGTGACACAGACTCCAGTACAATTTCCCCTAATACACAGCATTACAAGGCTATGCAAAGCTGTCTCACATGCAAACACAATCCCTACTCCAAGGCTGGTTTCCACATGTTGACTTTGAAGTCACCCTTACCCCCCCCCCCCCCATCTTGCTTTAATTTACCTAGCATTAAACATGAACAGTCTAGACTGGCTGAATAGGATTGCCTTTTAATATTACTTTAATTATGGTATGGTACTTCTCCATCAAGTACCTCTCAAATGCTACAGTGCTATAATTTTTCCCCGATACTTAGCCTGGCCTTTACCTGCCTATACATACTGGTAATCTTAATGAAGTCAGAACAATAGCTGGGAGCATAAATTAATAGTAAGAACCATAAAGCAAAACTATACACCTATTTAATAACTAGACTACTGTATTTGAAAGAAAAGTGGGCAGAATCAGTCAGCAATAATCAATTCAAGCTTTGGGTGCCTCATTTGATCTACTGGGGTCTGACTTTAATTCAAGTTACTTGAAGCTAACTTGATTACTAAATTAAGCTGGTTACATCACATCTCTAGGATCCTGAAGTACACAAAGCAGCCATTCCAGGATTTTTTTTTAATTATTATTTTGCACTAACAGCTGTGTAGGATTACTTGAAAGTGCATAATTCAAGATAGTTGAAACCTCAATCTTCAGTTACCTGAAATTTAGCAGCTTGGTGCATTAAGATGGTCATTAAACAAGGCTGGTCATCTTTGTGCAGGTTTTCATTTGATTCCCAGCTGCATAAGAATACATCCAAAATCCCTCCTGTAATTACCTTGTAAACCTACTTCCCATGCTTCAGGCACAAGCCCTGATCACATGCGCAGTACCAGATGGCATGTCTGGATCCACTCAGACAGAGAGATTTAAAGCACTTGGAGAGGTTTGCTAACTTCCTCATAACCTCATAGGGAACAGAACAACATTTTACAGCAGACTAATAATACTGGACAGAATCTCCATAACAAAGCTGAGAGGCAGAACAACAGGACAGCATCGGACCACCACACCCAAATTAAACAGACTGAACTCTAAGGCAATATTGCCAAATTCACTGCCAAAAGAAGATACCATCACAAAACTGACACCAATATCAGTGTTCTACGACTTTTTAATAAGCTATAACTTCAGTGTTGGCCTCCTACATCTGCATGAACAACAGGCAAATCTCGGTTCTATCTGCCTACACCTGATCGTGTGCCCTTTACTCATAGGTCAGACAGTAATGCAGACAAGGAGTGTCTGATCACAAACACAGACACACAGTTGTACAAGAACTAAGACTGCAGTAACTACATAACATAAAATCTAGCTGCAGAATGGAAACTCGACAGCACTGCGACCCTCCATTATAACTCTATGCTTAACATTATGCATTACGTGTGTGTGTGTGTGTGTTACATACAGGAATTGTACTAATCCTGCTCTGTATTTACATGCTGTAATGACGCAGAGTGCCTACGGCATGCAGGATACAATCTAACGCTGAAACCTATCTTCTCATTACCCTCTGGCTATTTCACATATGCTTATTAACTTGTATTTTCCACTACTCTACGTTTAGCATGTATTGGATTGCACCTTTGTTTCCCATTAGCGATAACCTTATAAACCACCTATGTATACAAGTTTAGCCCCAACTACAATTTAAATTCTGCCTTATTAATTCTGGGCTATGCAGTATGGATTGGCTCAGTCTTCTTCCTACAAGTTGTGATTTTGCATTCTCTGTTTCATATGCTGCAAACTCTTCAAAGCACCCATAATCTACCCACTTGCTAGAATGACAGCAGCCCTCATTCTTTACAAATGCTGACAGCATTTACACTCGTATATCTAATTTGCCCACATTATTCTACAGAACTTCAATACTTTGGCATCATTCCTTAAATATGTCTTGCTCTAGTAACTTAGTATACAAGCCCTCCTCTGTTTCCGTAAATGCATCTAAAACAGTGTCACCCCCTGCATACTGCTTTTGTTATTATTGTTTAAGAGCAACAAGATGAAACCCTCATCTCTGCTACCACCTTTCTGTACAGATTTCAATTACACACTCGCATGACAAAGGCCATGCTTTCAAAAGAACATTACTGATTCCATGCTTTTCCTCAATTATGTCTCTGAATTATTACACAATTTGCTAATAATAAATATAAATGCATCCATTAGCAAAATTTGCAAGGACTAACTGTTACTGCAATGTTTAGTATCACCTATCTGAACTCCCGCACAGTAAGACCATTGTACTGCACTCCTTAAGTAAAGAACTTTTGTAATTAAACTCCTCTTAGGCCTCTAGTGTCAAAAAAAGTTAAATTACTACAGGATATTTATTTTTGATATGCATGGTATGTCTTATTGTCAGCACAAATGTACTCCTCAAAAAGGTATCCAAATACAATTTTGCAAACCACAGCAAGCTGCTGCGTTGCAGGACCCCTAAAATAAATTCACAACCCTCTAAGTAGCACTCAATTCAAAGGAGTACTGTAGAAAAACTGTAACCGATAAAAAGTTGTATTAACATCAGCATGCAACACCGGTTGCTTAGGAATGACTTTTTGAAATTGTATGTTAGTTTACGGAATGCAATCCCCTTCCCTATACGTTTTGTCCTTGTCGGACACATTGGCTACATATTGCATGTCTTTTATTCACACAAACAGAAACCTTTAAAGAATATCCAGACTACATGGCTAATGTGCAGCTATCTCACTTCAATGCATTATTTCAAAAGGACGTGTGTGTACTATTTAAAGTGGATAAACATCGTACCCAAAGTTTGTTTTACTGGGATCATACAAAATTACAGCTGCACTTCTGTGTGGTAACCTTCCAGGGTATACTTTCTATCTTTTAGCAGAGTTCAAAGTTTGTTTGAGAGTGTGAACATGAATATGCATGCGTGAAAATTAATATTTTTGTCCATAATATCTCAGAGAAATGAGTAGTGTCAACTTACATTATCAGCAAATTCAGCCTCGCTTATTAGCTGTGGCACTGCTGCCTTCTTCAATAATTTCACATGGAAAAGAACCAACCAATTTGTAGGAGAAAGTGTGCACAGTGCTACTAATCACACTGCTGAACTGGCAGAAGAAAAATACAAATGTTTATCCTTCCATTTACAAAAAGAAAGCATCAAATAATAGCTGTTAACTGTTCTTCTTTACAAAAAAATTGAAGATGACCTTACACAGAAGTTTCTAGTAAATGTACTCGTATTGTAATGAAGGCTATTTTTGCACTATTTACTCTTAAAATTTTCAGTGTGCTTCTTCTATAAGTCGCATTTAAACAGTGGCCCCTCATCAGTGAGGGGCACCTCTGAAATACATATCTTCTTTTACTGGACAGAGTACTGAAGCTCTGTTCAAACCCATATGTGGATGTTCTACTCAGATAACAGCTTTACAAAAGATTGTGCACACTGTTACATTGTTTTGTAGCAGATATGAACCATTCCATGTCCATTGTACATAATCCATGTAATGAGCAAAAGACACTAAAGTATGCTGGAGTTTGCAAATTAACTGCTGCCCTGCCTGTAGTTAGTTACTCCTCTTAAGAAAATTACAGTTGACAAATGGCTGTTCAGAAGTTCTGACAGCTACTTGTTTTTTTTCCCCTTATTTTGTGATAAGGGAAGGTTTTCAGATCAAAGGTCTTATTTTTTGCTGTAAAATCACTTCTGTGCTCACAGAATGCATTTTTGCCCCAACTCTCATAAAATCTTTCAATTTTCTGTTATCAAGGAATGCAGCTGGTCATTAATCCCAGACATTAAGAGTTTCACACTTCCTATTTTACAAAAAATTGCACGTTAAAGCAAAACATGTTGTTCTATTGAGTTTTACAGTGAATTAGAGCAATACATAACAACTGCCCTTATTTTTGAGCCTTTGCATCCCTCTTATGTTTAGCTTTGCTCATAATTCCTGAGCTAAGTTGAACAATATGTATGTGCATAAGAAATAAATGCCACCATCAGCTCTTAGATGGTTTCCAGAGACAGTACACTACACTGGATCCTTAACTATTGACCTAACAGCATTCTGCATGTAGTACTGATGTCAGACACACTATGTACCCCTGTCCTACCCTTGTCATATGGAGACAGCCTAAAATGTTCAGAACACATTTCTGCCTTACAAAGAGGCCGGATCTTTCAACTTATCTTTCAGGTTTACTCTTTTGCAACTAAACTGGTGTCTCCTTTCCTCTCTAGATCTTTTTTCCACTGTACTTTACAACATGCTTTTCCTTCACATCCACAATGCTATGGCCCCACCCAGACAGTAGGGGGCAAAAGCCTCACAACCCAAAAATTTTATGATGCAGGAGGTTAGGGCCGTGAAACAATATTACCTTGACAAATATTCACAACATGTTTAAAAACTTAAAGAACAGGATATAGAAAGTATGATATAAGCAAAATAAATAAATGACCTTTAATAGGCTTTAAACAAGGTTTTTGCAACGGTATTACCATAGACAAACAATAGTGACATGGTGGTGACAGCTTACCTAATTCCACAAAAAGAGGTTAACAAAACTACGCCATGCATTTTACTTTCATGGGACAGCTAACCGAACAGCTACTATGTCGACTTGTCCTGGAAATCTGAGGGTCCATGTTCAGCTTTTGGAAAGAAAAAAAAAAAAAAAAAACGGAATGGCTAAGTCCCGAAAGTTAAACAATGAAAGATGAAATTAGCGAACAACCACTTCTACAAAAATAAATTAATCGAATGGCCATAGTTGGCCAACAACCAGAAAGTAACAAAGCTTAAGGTGAGTGAAGGGAAACCTTTTAAATTTGATCTGTTCCCCGCTGTAGTGCAAACTTGGAGTTTGTATATACAGCTGGAGGGGGGGGGGGGGGTGAAGCCTTGGTTGGTTGTGTTTGCAATGTTTTCCAACTATGGCCATTCAATGAATTTATTTTCGTTGAAGTAGTTCGCTAATTTTACCTTTCAGTGTTTCACATTCGGTATTTAGTGGTTCGCTGTTTTTTTTTTTTTCAATAGCCAAACATAGACGCGAAATCTGGAGCCAACAACTCCAGTAAATAGCACAGACACTCCATTATGTATTTCAACTGTTCCTCCAGTTTAATTTCTTCACGTCTTTTGAGTTTCTAACACCATGACGGGAATGGACCCCATTCCTAAGTCAAAGTATGATTAAAGCTCATGAAATTAGTATTGTTTCAATCTTTGATGTCAGCAAGAAGTGTATGTCGTAGCACCCACATTGTGCCCAGCACTGACTCCTTCAGCAATCCATGTTGAGTTACATATATCAGTAACATATCTACGTACGATTGTAAATTCTTTTTAGAAGACCCATTGCTTCTACTATTATTGAAACTGTCTGGGTATCCTTCTTCCACGTTGCCCTCATTTCTGCCTATAAATCCTGGTATTCTATGACTGTGTCGCCCTGTATTTAAGACACTGTCGTCACTAGGTTTAGCAGTATCAATGAGCAATGCTACTTTTGTCTTCTTTTCATGGGAGTCCTACATCTGGTTTTCTCTCTCTTCTATTCTTTGAATGGTTGGGTGATCCCCTGTGATACAGACTTCATTATTTTCTATAATTGTTTGTAGCTTATGTTTACAATGCATCTCAGTTACTTCAGTATATTATAATGTTTGCACAGTCCCCAATGCAACAGTCTTGCCAACATTGTTATGCCTTTCAGTATACAGTCCTATTGCCATTAGTGCATCACACCCAGCAACAGGATGTGCGACTGTTCCAATTCTGTTTTTTTACAAAACCTGCATTTTTCTGTTTCTCCCACATGTTCAACAGACTTTGTAAACCAATGTGTAAATAGTCCTGGGCCACCAATATTAACCTTTCATATTTTTGTTTGAATTCACCTCTCCTTAACCATTCCTGCGTTTGGTCCTGATCGACATGGGAGTTTCTGTACTAGCAACTATATTTGTGCATTTTCCACATTTATTGACTTATTTGATCCTTCACCTTATATTCTTTCTTTTGTTTTGTTTTTTTTGCACATTTAGTTGCTGCCCAGTTTTTATCTACTTCTGGTATGATTTCCATTCCTGCTTGACACACGATAAGCTTTTGCTAAACTAAAGCAGGGAAGTCATCTTAGACTTATTCTCCTCATGTTTTAAACATTCACATTTGGATCTTCTGAGGTCACATGTAATCAATTTTGAGGAGGGTCACACCGCCTTTACAATGGAGAATATATAATCTTGGTATACACTGATTTTTATAAATAATTTAAAAAACATGAAGCATTTTTCTTGTTTTTGTATCCAACTGATCCAGTACCTTTTGAGGCCAGTCAATCTCTCCAAAACTGTAAGTTAGGACAGGAAGAACAAATTGTTTACAGCTTGGACTTTGTTCCTAGATGCCAGAGTTGTTTTCAGTATTAATTTTAGTCTTCTAAAGTATTCCTAAGTTTTATTTGCATTTGTTCATGTTTTATTGTTGATCGTTCATAAATTCTTAAATATTTATACACTCCCTCTTGCTCAAGTTTTTATATCGCATTCTAGTCCCAGACTGATGTTTTCTTGGTGCTCCAGCTTTCCTGCTTTAAAGGTCGCTTTTGCACATTTATCAAGACCAAATGAGTAGTTAGGTTGGTCTCAAAGCAATGAAGGCATTCCCTACATTCTTGTGGGTAGTGACTGTGAAGATAGGTGAAGGCTGCCAGCCTAGCCAGATACAATTTTGGAGATAATTCTGTTATCTGTAAATATCAATGTAAACCACAGGCTTGTTGTCTTAAATGATAAAAACAGTGTTACCTGTGGAACTGGAAAATGTAACAGTGCACTCTGCTGACCAAGTAAAGCATGTTGTGACCCTTTGTGGTTAAAACTTGGAGCCAGTAAGCCTAGAGTGAGGCATCCTGCCTATTGTTTTAAGGTCAGAGTTAATGGCGAGAATTTGCATGCATAAATGTCCTTTATTGCTCTGGTTTCTGCCCAGAGGTGAAGAATGTAAATGTAGTTTCTGTTAGCCTGGGAAACCAGGGATGTGTGAAGAATGATGTAATGGGAACCAGGAATATGATTTTAAACACAGAGAGAATCAAAGAGCATGAAGCATTTTTGTCTTGACCATCCAACTCACCAGCACTGTCTTGCTAAGTGTTTTTCTGTGATGTCAGAACTGTACTACCGAATTATTTTAAGTAGTTCTCTGTGATCTCTGCACTCTTAACTAGCACTGTGTAGTAAAAATTATTGTCTTGTGATTTAACTATTTGTTATTAAATATTTGAAACCCTTACGACTGTGGCTGTTTCTGTAGAGATAATATAAGCTCTTTAGAGTACTTGGATGCCTTTGGTAAAATTGTACAAAGCCATCCCAACAGCTTTAGCCCGGAGCTGTAGTACCAATTGGCTAATAATATTGAGCAGTAATAATTGGACACCATTTTAAGGGCCTTTGAGTAGCTGATAGTCTGGGAGAAAGGGGCACAGCTGGGGAACCTGTACCAGCCTTCCCCAGAAGTGTCTGTGTGGTTGTATAGACTTTTCTCAAAGTGTGTGTGTGTCTCAGCTACTTGGGCAAGGACACAAAGCACTGGTTGGACAGAGAGGGTGCTAGAGGTTTTAGCTTGCCCACTAAGCTGAGATCTGGACCCTACAGCTGTGCCAGTGGGGAGTCTTATTGAGGACCTGGAGAGCAAGGGAACAACCAGCCTCAGACTGACTGAGATCTCTGTGTGCTCTTAAGGGAAATTGTACTGTGTGTGCTTGTTATCCTTTCCTCCTATGAGACGTCCCTGACTGGTGTTACTGGTGAGGATTGAGGCTCCTTGATTGCTGAGCCAGGGCACGGGCATCACAATGACTATCAAGCCTTCAGACCTAGTGAGGGTTATCAGTTGCTGTCAAAGATATCTTCACTAAAGATTCTTTGGGACACACACATTCGCCTGGATATACAGACACATCACTAACTAATTATACAACACCTGCTATGCCTCTTCTCAGCAAACATATATCTTAGCAACTTAGATGAAATCCCCATTAAGTCCAAAACTTTCTAGTAGGAGGTGTAAACTATCCATCAACAAACTGGCTGACCTATGCCTCCAGTGGTCAACATGCACAAAGCTTCCCTGAGATGACAAATGCTAACACTTTATTTTTACAAATAGTTAACCATCACACTTCAATACCAAGTATCCTTGTAGTATTCCTCATAAATATATGACGCGTCTTGCACAAATCCATATGCCTTATCCTGCCTTGTTAATCAAACCATAAATCAATCAGTGACTTTTTCCTTGAAACCTGGTGGCATTTCCCTGTAAATATTCCTTTGTTCAGGGACTTATCAAAAGCAAACAATCTTCAGTTACTTGGTGGCGAAAATAAATTTTGCTACAAAGCTTATCCAAAGGAACCCACTGTTAAAGCCACTGTCTATGAATGAATTGTACTCCCACTTAAATGGTTTAACTGATAGTTTTATTGACAAGGCAGTCCCTATCTGCATCAATTATGAAACATTTAAAAACAAATCTGTCTGGTGGAATACCAGTATACATAATTGCTTAAAAGATGTCTCATTCCACCTGCCTTAAGAGCACACAAACTACTAAAGAGCACAAGTGAACCATTAGGAAGCTCAAAGATGAGCAAACAAAACAGCCACTAAAATCAAAAATAACTACACATTTTTCTTTATTATATCAGGAAGTTAAGAACTAACACCCAAATAATGCTGGGAGCTAGTCCACAATAATACTGCACACTCTAAGTAAAAGGAAACAAACAATATCATAGTTAAACTTAGTTCAAATTTTACTACATTCACAGTTATACGTATTCCAGAGTCTCAGCCATCCCTTTTAATTACTTTAGGGCATGTTCCCTCAGCTCTCTCAAAAGGTGAGAATACCTCATCCATTGGCCCTAGTAATACTCAAGGTTTTCTGATCATGAATGACAAATGTGGTTTATTTGAACCTCTCCTACTCTCTTTAATCTAAGCAATATCCACTGGTTATATTCCTACAGTCTGGAAAACAGCCATTGTAATCCTAATACACATGAACAGCCGAATCACAAAACCTAGTAATTGCAGACCCGTTAACAACATTAGGCTCATGTGTAAAGCTATGGAATGTATTATCTCAGATCTCATTAAATAAGGACATTAAAAAAAATCTCTTTACCCTATACCTTCGTCAGTTTGGCTTTGTCAAAGGAAGGTTCTGCTGCCTTAACCTCATTAATGCCTTTGAAAAAATAACCAAGGTTGTGGATAGCAATACATACAGTATATTTGGATGTGGCCAAGACCTTTTGACACTATTACACATGCTGGCATTGAGTGGTGGACAGCTAAAAGAAACCATGTGGTTAGAGACTCCAATGCCAATTCTGAATTCGATAATGTTACTAGTGGTATTTCACAGGGCTCAGTGTTGGGCCCTCTCTTAACTGACATTTATTTCTCAGACCTTCAGGCAAACCTCTTGGCCTACAACTACCTACGTTTGCAAACATTTGTAAATTGGGTGAGTTATGCAACCTACCACTGACTCACAACTGCTGCAACGTGTTAGGCCATGTTAGCAACTGAAGTGATGGGAACAGTCTCAATTTAAATAAAAAAATGTACTACAGTTCATTTTGGTAAGCAAAACATTTTTACATACAATACAGGTGACACACACCTCCAATCAGAGAGTGTTATAATGGACCTAACTACTCTTGTTGATAATAGTTTATCATTTGGTCATCTTAATCTTTATTGAAGTTCAGAAAGCCTTATATCTGACTGACCTAATTTCCAAAGACATATCCTCTAGACATACACTGAATTCTTATTTCTCCTTTATTTCCATTTCAGACATGTTATTGAATACGACACACCTTTTGGCATGCATCTAAACATAACACTTAAGAAACCTGAGAGACTCACAACTAACAAGATCAGTGGCTTCAAACATCAGTTCAGATTGGCAGCCATCTGTCCATGCTTAGTCTGTTACAGACTACTCCATGGTGAACTGTGTCTGTCCTTTTAAACCATGAAAGATCTAACTCTCTATGAATTCATGGTACTTCACAAAAGAAATGGTACCTCAAATATGTACTTAAAGGAACTGAACATTCAACAACAAATAAATGAGGCATTGGTCTAATAAATTCATATCCCAATGTATCTCTCACCTCTGCAACAAACTTCCATTACATGTCAACAGAGCAGCACACTTGCCACCTTCAAGATGAAACAAGATAATTGGCTGGACACAGCTTAAAATTCCCCACCCAGTCTATCTTGTCTTCCCATGCCTGAATATGGTAGGGCCTTCTGAGTATGTGATTTGGGGTAGGTTTTTTAATGGTCTGCAGAATGACTGCCAAATACTTGCCTATGAACCAACTCCTCTCAGAGTCCTATTTAATAATGCACTGGGAGAACATTTGCATGCAAAGTGGATATCCACCTAGAACTCTGAACGAAAGCTATATTTTACTTCTGCTGGTCTCTGTTTTCTTTTCAGTATTCCTTTCCCTACCCAACTCTGTTGTCTTTTATTAGTAATAGACATTTCTTACAATTTTATAGCTGTACTTTTTACCATTGCTTCATATAACTTTTACAGTTGTTGTAATTAATATGACACTGTTTCTTGCACTCCTTAAGTTATAAACCCAGTAAGATCCCTATACACTGTTATTGAAAATATTCTCCCTGGCCTCCCTAGAATATGGATTATTTCCCAGGTGGAACTTAGCATTTAAATTTGATAAATAATTAATAAATCACACAAAGATTCTTTACAGTTAATGCAGATCTAAACTGTTCAGTAGCATTTTTATAAGTATTACTCTGGGAAAATAAAATAATATTCCTCTCACCATCCCTCCACTGTGCTTTCTGAGTGCCAATACTTTGCTTCCCATTGCTCAAATACTGAAAGGCACACCCTAGCTGCAGTGACTGCAAAACCTGCTTTCTTTCAAGATTTTCAATGTGTTACAGTTGGTTTCATTTACATTTATATAAAAGTGATATGCCTCTTAGAAACGATCCGTTCTGCTTTCTGAATGTCAACAGGCATTCCCTAGCTCATTTGCATGGAGAAAAACTGCTAACATAATATCTATCACTTAGTAACTTCTGCTTTTATTTACATTTATATGATTTAATGCTATTTCTGTATGCCACTTTGAGGATCTGCACAGCTATAAAGCCCAATCAATGAATCATTTAGTAAATATGTAGCAGTATTAGATGCACAAGATTCCTCCATGACAATAACAAAGCAATTTATGGTTTGACGTTCCCATTCCATTGTTAAAAACCAGCACAAATTATGAGTTATAACCTGTGCCCCAACCCTGTTCTGTCTGATCATTTTAGACAGTAAGCAACATTCCAGTTTTTTATATACTGTTGTTCTACCTACTAAAGGACTTGTGATCTCCAACAAATAGAACCACAACTACTGTCACCATACACGAATAAAAAATAATCATTTGGTCTCACATTGTCTGGCAGACCAACCTACACATACAAAGCAGACACAATATTCTGAACGTGAATTGCACTATATGCTTCTTTTTGGCATGAAATGGAGAATTATGACTCTCAATACAAGTAAGGCAGTAGCAGCAGAAGTGAAGCCTGGCATGATAAATTCTGTTTCTGCACACAATAAATAAAATGCAGTTTCCAGGGCATTTCTATAGTTGAGCCATGCATTTTTTTAACAATTTAGAGACTTGGTAATGCACTTTACACATGCGCGTGCACGCACACACACACACACACACACACACACACACACACACACACACCCCAAATTATACTCAATTTGCAGAGTTATAATTAAGTACTTGGGGAGATAAAAGTACAATGAGGGTAAACCCAAGTGTTGTTTCATTTATTTCCATTTCTCTTTCACATATAAATCAGACATCAAACAAACCAGAAGAAAAGAGAAAAAAAATAATGCTAACTACAATGTTCTCAATTTGACGTTGTAATCCTTCCTAAATTACAAAGAGCATTTAGCCTATATACTGTAGAGGGCACTAACTATAGGGTAAGCTAGATTGTTTTCCTTTTGTGGCACCACTTAAGAATCACATGGACAAATTTCTCGAAGTAAATTACTCCATATCCAAAGCATAGCACCTGTAGCTCTACCTGTTGTCAAATATACTGCTTAAGAAAAGAAAATTTCAAATATGCTGCATAAAAAAGGGATGGAAACCCGTGTCCCTTAAGACCCAACCAGCTGGTCTTGTAGCTTGGTAAGGGGGAAATCCTCAATACAATGCACCAACACATTCCCTAGTGGTTAAACAGGGAACATTACGACTCCTAGGAGGTCTAGGGTGTGGTCTTGGAAATGTGCATCTTGCCTAGTATGTTTTTACAAGAAGCAACAGGAAAAAGGCTTACTCTGTGGTATTAAATGATGGTGTATGATGCAAATCCTAATGAATCTGGAGAAGAGGCGACACACGGTTTAAGGTTTATGGTCTTTACACATGAGAGGCTCTGCTAATAACTAATAAACACTGTAGAAATACAAAAAAATATATTTGCTGAATACAAACACAGATAAAATACAATCCAAACGAATACAACAAACTGCAGTCGTTTATTTGCACAAACGGTTGAGCACTGATAAGTAAAGGAGGAGGGGCTCAGATGTCGACATTGTTGTCACATCTTTAAAAAAAAATACTTCTCTGTGAATGAATCGTTTGGGTACAAAAGATTCATCTGTAAAGCAAACAAACTCTCTCATACACTCCCAACCAACATTTAAGGGGGACAAACGTTCTGGCAGCAGATCAAATGGTATGTTAGCGCAGCTCTGCCTGCAGCGTGAGAACAGTGGTTTTCCCGTGGCCAGCACGGAATCCCTAAGCCACAACCACACGCGCCAATTACACAGCCTCTCCGGGCAAGCTGCCCGAGGCATACAACAGCCCTGATCCCCTACACAAATCACCGCATTTCCAAGTACCACTACCACAACACATACAGTCATACAAACTGCATCACCTCACGCAACATCAGGGCTCCAAATTATTGTATGCGTAACGGTTTCTTTATCCTGTTGAATCTCACATAACTGTACCACCTGGCATTTGCTGACTGTTAACAACCACGACATTTGCATGTCCATCAAAACAATTTAAAAACTAAACTCACCCAGAAAATGAAGTTAAAGACGAAAAGCATATATTTTATGCACTTGGTACAACCTTCCACTCCCATTGTTTTTCTGCGTGTATTCGATGTTTACTGTATGAATAATATTCTGCAGATAAGCGCCTGAGAATCGCGGTTCTCTTACTAACAACTTGCTCTAGACCCAGCCCACACAACTGAGAAAATAAATGATGAAGGCTGCACCGTAAGAGATGAGCGGCGATCAAAACACTCCGACAAACATCCTAAGCGACCAATCCCGCTCAAGCTAGCCGCTGACAATCCATTTGCAAGCGCATTCCAAGCAACAGCAGGCAAGGGAAGCGTGCTTCCTGCTGAGTGAGGCAGGCGCGAGCCTGAGAAAGTGCAGACCTTTCTCTTAGCAACTAAGTGTACACACGTACTGGGTCTGCTGTGTGTTTGGGTTTGTGCCAGCTACCGTGTTCTAAACATGTCTGTCTTTCTGCGCAAGTGTGTGTGTGTGTGTGTGTGTGTGTGTTGTGATCAGACAAAGGTAGCCGTGGGTAAACCAGCATCACCCAAAAGTAGCACATCGTTGTGACAATAGTATTACTTATACATCAATTGTGTTACCTTTAAATAATACTTAACTATGTTTTCGTGTTTGATGAAGCACCCACTGATACCTGTTGATTGAGTATATCACTTGTTGGTATTTTTATATTTAACGAGAGTATACTCAAACATTTTTATTTTATGAGAGTATACGCATTTTTATTTTATAAAAATTCCGTTTTTAAAATGTGAGTTGGTACTTTTTATCTTACCGGTCACTGCACAATCCACCTTTTTCTCATATCCAGAAATGTCTTTGCTTGATACTGCTGGTAGCAAGCCACTATGCGTGCAGAGGCAGCAGTGCAATATTTGTCACATTGAGGGTGCCAACAGTATTTTTTTTTAATTTAGTCATTGGTCCAACTTGGACTCGCTTAAGCTTAAACTACGGCTCAGGCCATGAATGGTCTTTCCTTCGTTGAAGGTTGTGCGTCAGGACTGGCTACTCGGTACGTGAAAATCAACTGCAAATCATTAGCGGACCGGAGTTCCGCTGTGGCGTCCTCTAACCGAGAAAAGCCAAATAACGTAACAACAACACAGCCAGTGAACAGAAGTAAAGGGCGCCCTACTGGAAGTTTTCATGTCTTATAACTTCAACAAATTAGCACAACAAAAAATCAACCACAAAACTCACTGTTAATAAAACATTTTTTATTTTTGCAGAGTTAAATACCCCAGCACCCCCCCCCTCACGTGCTTATATATAGTAACTACAATTATATATCAAAGAGAAAGGAATTCTCCAAAACGCAGCAGCTTTGTGTTTAGTACAGAATTTCCTTTAATCACACTTATATTTAAATTTTTATTGCTATAAGCAGTACAACCCCCCCCCCCCCCATGAACTTAACAGCTGTAGCCTTTACAGTTACAAAATACTGAATCTCACACCCTTGTGCTATGAGTCTGACATTTTACCCATTGAGGCAGTATGCTAACCTGCACACTTTTATTTTGTGAGAGCCTTTGTATTTTTTCAAAGAACTCTATTCAGATGTGCAACACAAGTCCATGTACATTAAAAGTATTAGAGACAATTTACATTATAATCTTAATGCATTATACATTTTCCCAGATAACTCCAGTTATATTCATTCCATCTTATCTTCATATTGTTCAATTTTTGCCATCACTCATGCAACACTAATCCTTTTGAATGATAGTTTGTATGTGTTGATCCCACAGACATCACTATTTTTTATACAATTTGCTGCCTTTCACTTTTAAAGACCCACCTCCAACTCTTTTATTTCTTTTACAGTATTCAATACAGTAAATTTAATTAGTTCATACTATGTCTTGACAAATTATTCATAAATTCCAGCTCACATAAATAATCTCCTTGGGTACTAGAAATTGTTTCCCCAACAGTTGTGTCAAAGCATTCTTCAGCAAATCTGTAAAATCAGTCAACTCCACACATTCCCAACAGACAAGCAGCAAATTGGGTCTATGTCAATTGGTTGAAACCTATATTGTCGACAATTTGCTTTGTCAAACTGTTCTGACTGAGAATGCACTGCAGTAGGCAATAGGGAATTTGCCCTATTCCCCAGTGTAGTGAAATATCTGAGTTGGTATAAATAATTAGTTTGGGTGTGGGAGGTGCAGGTGACTTACTTCCCTGAAAAAACACTGTATTGTTGGCAGGTGTTGCGTGGATTTATGTCAGTTTTTTGATTAAAGGCTTTATTGACCATATGGTCTTGACTTCACAGGTTTCAACAATGTGTTTTTTTGAAAAACTGACATAGATATGTACTAAATGATCTCTTCCTTCCCCTGTACATATCAAATATCTACCCTCCATGATCCTTTGATGTCTACCTGGTGTGTAAATATATCTATGCAAACACTTCCATGCAAATATTGTAAAGTATCTGGACATAGTGAGATTCGTATAGATAAAAAGATTCATAGATAAATACTAGGTTATTAGTCTGCAGACTATTACAAGACTAGCTAATAATTTCCACCTTCAGGCAGAATCAAACTCTGTATCTTCTATATGTGAGGTAAAGACTTTAACCATTTATGCTAACCTTCCCCTCTTAGGAGCCCTACAGATTTATTCTCATTATGCCCCCAGAATGAATCTGTTTTCTTCTCCCAGTCTTTTCTAAGCTACTTTGACTAATTTTTTAAAATGTTTTTATTAGATTTTAACTAAACAAATTGATAATGACAATAACTGTATTTAGAAATTTGTAAGTAAAAAAAAAGCAACATGAACTAGAACAAACAAGAACAACTATTTACAAGAGTGTCTACTAACAATGAAGAATCTCAAAAAATTCTTATACATTACAATTGATATGAGTATAGCTATTTTTATCAAGCAGTTCCTTGAAATCTGTCCACATATTATAGTAAGAGATGATTCTAGTAGATCTTGATTTAATGGTGATAATTTCCAGATGACATACTTTCGTTGCAATATTTGTGAATTCTTTGAATGAGGGTGGAGCTTCATTCTTTTAGTTCTTGGTTATAACGTCCCCCTCAGTTGATAAAATGGACAATTAAAGAGGGTATTGCATTATTTTAACACAAACAGGAATACAGGTATTAAAAAAGAATTAATGACTTAGATAAAACAAAATTGTCCCCAAATAAAGCCTGTAAAAAGATTAATGTTATTCCAATAAGGTGTAAGTACAACACAAAGAACATGTGTTGCCAAACTGCTTTAAGCTCCTGTTTACATCTCCAGCATACTTGCTTCTTTTTAAACATTAATTCAATTTTATGAGGTGTGAATAAAGGTCTGTCCAATAATTTCCAAGTAAAAGGTATCCATCTCAGAGAAGAACTTGTCTGTTTGGAAGATGTTAAAAATGATTTTTTATCCTCATCTGGAGGTCTGTTATTAATGTGAGTAAAATAGTTCCAGTAATTGTCATTGCAAATTTTCATTTCTTTCCTCACCACTCTATATAATTTGGGTAGACCCTGTTCCAGTGTGTTTTGTTGTATTAATAATATTAAAAAATCTGTTAATTTGGGACAAGATCACTTACCCTTGGTTGCATTAACTTAATCTTACCTTTTACATATTGTCTGCAAGATTGTACATCCAACCACATATCTTTGCTTAAATCATATTTACTTATGATATAATCAACAGAATGCAGTTTTTCATTATTTGTTAATTGAAACAAATAAGTCAGATGTTTTCTTTAAATGTAATCACTGTGACTAATGTTGCAGTGAAAATATCATTTTGATTGTATGCTATAGGGAAAAAAAGAAAAATCCATGCCTTATATGTTGGTTTTCTATAAATTAAGTTTCTAAAGATATTTAATATAGTAAAAATAAAATAAAAGTCAGTTGTCTGGTGACACCTTTCTGAAAAGTAATCTTTTAGCAACCAATGGAAGCTATTGTATAGTATAAGACTATGATGAGAGTTTATAGTATATTACAATTTTATGAAAAGGCATCCTAGAAACTCTTTCCCCGGCTGTGTAAATATTATTCCCCCAAAGAGATATTGCTTTTACATCTGATAATAAAGAATAGAATTCTAGATCTGGTAGTCTAATCCTTCCTGTTGTCCAGTCCTTATATAATGGTTTAAGGCAATTCTTGGTTTGTTGGGGGGCCAAAGATATTTTAAAATAAATGTATTACATTTTTAATATGTGTTTTAGATGGAGGCAAAGATAATGACTGAATAACATATAAGATTTTTGGTAAAATAATATTTTTTATTATAGATAGTCTCCCTTCCATTGTGAAGAAAACATTGTTCCATTTATTTATTAGATTCTTTATACTGGTTATACTGTTAGTATAATTGTAATTTTGTTATATTATTAGTGTTATCTGTTATAATTATCCCTATATAGTTCATTTTTCTCTCTCTGACATTGTATTTAGTAACTCTATCACTTATCCTATCAAAATTGGCATTTATGGGTAGTATTTTTGTTCAATCATTAAAGGAGAGACCAGATTTTTTAGAACACATCAATTGCCTTAAAAACAGCAGAAAGGGAACTATCACTGTCACTCAATGTCAGAAGAATGTCATCAGCAAGTAATTGGATTTTAGAAGCCAAATCTGCATTTATGCTAATGCCTTTTATGTCTAAATTTGACTTAATAACATTAGCGAAAAGCACGGGAGAAACAGGATATCCTTCTTTAGTTCCCATAAAGATTTATAAGCTGTATAAAATTACTTGAAAAATACATTCCTCTAAGATTAACACAAGATATTTCCAATCCACAGAATCAAAAGCATGATTAATGTCTAGACTCACTAATGTTAGATTTTCTTTTGTTTACAGGGTCAATTACTGTGATTATTATTTTGATATTGTCATAAGTATTTCTATTTAGACTAAAACTAGTTTCATCTTCATTAATCATGGAAGAGAGAATATATTTTAATCTATTAGCATGAATTGCCATGAACAATTTATAGTCTACATTTAAAAGAGAAATTGGTTTGTACGAAGAGCATTTCACTGGATCATTGTTAGTTTTTAAAATTGGGGAGATGAGTATATTTCCAGGAGAGAGAAACTTTTAATTCTTTATAAAAAAAAAAAACTTTGTGCAATATGTTTCAGGCTTCTTTAGTTAGTAACTTGTAGACTTCTGATATAATTCCATCATTACCTGGTGCTTTTTTAGGTTTTAGTTTGTTAATTTGAGTTTGAATTTCAGACATTGAGACAGGTTTATCAAATAATTTCACTTGGCCATCAGACAATTTATGTTTTATATTTTTTTGATAAAAGTTTTGATTTATCCCTTCTGAATCTGTTATTACTAGATTTTTATTGTAATAATTTCTAAATTATTTTAAAATATCTTCTATTTCCATCACTTCTCCTTTTCTTTTACGTGAATAAATCTCTTTTATATGGTTAGACTTACTAAGTAATTTTGTCTGTTAGCTAACTTATGCATAGATTTTGGGTTAATAGAGAAATTAATTATCTTAAACTTTTCTAGATTAATCCTAGTTTTACGATTTAAATTTTCCAAATACTTAGTATGTAGATTATTAATATCTTCTATGTTATTATTGTTACCTGTCTGATAAGAGTAGTGGAGGCTAAGTTAAGAAGGGAGGTGATGATTTATGAGCAGCAGTATGGTTTCATGCCGGAAAAGAGCACTACAGATGCAATGTTTGCTCTGAGAGTGTTAATGGAGAAGTATAGAGAATGTCAGAAGGAGTTACACTGCATCTTTATGGACCTAGAGAAAGCATATGACAGGGTACCTAGAGAGGAGTTGTGGTATTGTATGAGAAAGTCGGGAGTGGCAGAGAAGTATGTAAGAGTGGCATAGGATATGTACAAGGGTAGTGTGACAGTGGTGAGGTATGCGGTAGGACTGACAGATCCATTTAAGGTGGAGGTGGGATTACATCAAGGATCAGCTCTGAGCCCTTTCTTATTTGCAATGGTGATGGACAGGTTGACAGATGAGATCAGACAGGAGTCCCCATGGACTATGATGTTTGCGGATGACACTGTAATCTGTAATGAGAGTAGAGAACAGTTTCAGGAGACCTTGGAGAGGTGGCAATATGCTCTAGAGAGGAGAGAATGAAGGTCAGCAGGACTAAGAATATATGTGTGTGAATGAGAGGGAGGATAGAGGAATGGTGAGGATGCATGGAGTAGAGTTGGTGAAGGTGGATGAGTTTAAATGCTTGGGATCAACAGTTCAGAGTAATGGTGAGAGTGGAAGAGAAGTGAAGAAGGGAGTACAGGCAGGATGGAGTGAATGGAGAAGAGTGTCAGGAGTGATTTGTGACAGACGAGTATGAGTACAAGTGAAAGGGAATGTCTATAACAGGGTAGTGAGACCAGCTATGTTATATGGGTTGGAGAAAGTGGCATTGACAAAAAGGCAGGAGTCAGAGCCGAATGTGGCAGAGTTAAAGATGTTAATATTTGCATTGAGTGTGATGAGGATGGACAGGATTAGGAATCAGTATATTAGAGGGTTAGCTCAGGTTGGATGATCTGGAGACAAAGCTAGAGAGGAGAGATTGCATTGGTTTGGACATGTGCTGAGGAGGGATGCTGGGTATATTGGGAAAAGGATGCTAAGGATGGAGCTGCCAGGTAAGAGGGAAAGAGGAAGGCCTAAGACAAGGTTTATGGATGTGGTGAGAGAGGACATGTAGGTGGTTGGTGTGACAGAGCAAGATGCAGAGGACAGGAAGAAATGGAAACAGATGATCCACCGTGGCAATCCCTAACAGGAACATCTGAAATAAGAAGAATTTGTCACATTTTTCTATGTCTTTGTGAAAAGAAAAAAGTCATGGACATTCAGAAATGCCATATAGCTGAAACACCTAATGTCCTTAAGGGGTCATTTGCATATATCCCATGTGCCTCTAATTTAAGAGGTTTAAGGAATCATATAGTGGAAACACTAGCTTGGCTAGAGTTTTCTTGTAGTTTTTATTGATGGGTTTGTCTGTGTGACCTTTTCAGTCATTGTTTTAAGTTTTTCTTGTATATCAAACAATTCTTTGTCCCACTGTTTTTTCTTTATTGATAGCTAATTGGTGACTCTACCAAAAATATTTCCTTTTTGTTCATCCCACAAATAGACTTCTGAAATATTTCCTGTATTGTTAATTTCTATAAAATAAATAATTTCTTTAAGAATAAAAAAGTCCCTAAAATTCTTTAAGCAATTTATATATGCTGGTATCCTCTTGATCTTAATGTTACTGTTAGATTTTAAAAACAGTCACCAGTTTCAGTTGTTCATGTTGTTTCAATCAGCTGTTTGAATTGTTCTTCAAGATTTTAAAACCATATCAAGTAATTGCATTGTGATCTGAAAGTGGGCAAGATGCCACTTTAACATTGCCTAGTTTATCTATCAAGTTTTTGAAGACATATACTCTATCAATTCTGGATTTTGTTCTATGTCTATGTGAACAATGAGTAATGAAAGTGATTCTAGATCTGAGAAATCATTTATGTCCCTAAGGTGAAATAGTTTGGTGAACTTTAACAGTGCCTTTGCTGATGTCTGTATTTTCCATTTGTCTGTTGTATTAGTATCCATTGTTGACAATATACAATTAGAAACTCCTGCTAGTACAATGCTGCCTTTTGAAATTTGAATTGCTTGTTCTAGAAGTTGTTCAACAGTTTTTTCCCTATTCCAAGAATCCAGTATAAGTTAATAAGGGTTACTATTTTCTTACTACATTGTACAGTAACAGAACAAAGCATACCTTTATCATCCATATATGTGTCAATAATTTTGGGCATAGACAAATAATTTTTCCATAATATAGCAACTCCTCTTTTTTATTATATTGTGACCTAGATAATATAGCATAATACTTAATATTAAATATGTCTTTATCTTCTATCAATAGGTGTGTTTCTTGTAAAAATAACTTGAGAGTTATATAACTTCAAATATTTGTTTAGACTACTCCTCTTGCAACCAATATTCAATCCATTAACATTTATGGAAATACAATTAATAAATGTCATTTGTTATACAGGTCAACAGTGTTGATGTAACTCTCTTAAAATGAACTATATGGACCCAGTATAATATCTCTTCTTTGTTAAAGAACTGCTTATTAATAGTCATACTGACATTAATACTTAAAAGTTTAATTAGATACATAAAATTGTTATTGTAGATGGCCACAAAAAAAAAAAAAAGAAATAAAAAACTTTTAGTTTAACTAAACACTTACTTTTAAAATCCTCAAACCCCTAGTGGAGTCTAACACTCCCTGCTTGAATAGTTTAACCATCCAAGCAAATCCACCCATCTACTATTCTAAAAAGCCCAAACACCTCTGCTTCAATTAAACAAAATTGTCATTAACAGCAAAGTGAACATAAGTCTGTATCCTTTAAAACCAGTATATATGTGTGAAAAATAAGAGAAGTATTATATGTCCCAATGCTATTGTTTAACTTACATATTTCTCATTTTTATATGTTCATTAAAACACTAAGAGATAAATACATTTTTTTATTATTGTTTGATAATCATCTTTAAAATGTGAGAAACTGCAGTTAAGGATTCCTATTATGTGCCTCAGAAAAAGATCAATGTTCTTCTCGAATCATCTATTTTCATTCAGTGAAAATGTAATAATAAATAAACTGATGTCATGAAACATTTAAACAATAATGTATTGCTACTTGTGGTTAGCAATTTACTATAACAAATTAACACATCTTATGTCATCCCTATTAAATATAAGTTTTGTTTCTTTCTTTGCTTTGTATATAATAACTTCAAGTGTAATGATAACATACACATGACATTATCAAGCTTCGACTAAAAAGGTTGCCAATGTCATATATATGTTTGTGTCACTATTAATGCAATGCTTCTATGAAACATCTTAATATGTACACTCAAAGATAGTCTTCAAGACATGTACTCAAGAGTATATTATAGTACATGCAGCATTCTTTTGTTTTCCTTATTAAATGATAAAGAACACTTCTGACAGAATTCACCAAATCTTTGGTTTACATGTTTTGTATAGTTTTCATATCATTTTTCATATGTAACAAACTATACTGCTTTATACAACATAAATGATATGTTCATATACTTATTTTTCATTCAAAAAATAATCAAAACTAATCATCTAGAAAGAGAAAATAATAAACTTTTGATAAACTACTATAGCATAGTGACTTATATTATTAAGTTACAAGGTCTTAACAGTACAATATAACTTAGATTTTAATTTAACTTAGCCAGAAATCAGAGTTTAAGTGTCTTATTGTATTCCCATTCACAGTCTTATGGTTTCATTGACTTTGTTCAACTTAGAACATATTGACATTTGATCTAATGCATTATTCACAGATTCCACCTATTATTTAAATTAAACTTCTGTTAACACCCTGATTTTCTGCATGGGCAGGAAACTTCACAAAGCTCAATCTGTTTACCAGAGAAAGCTTCAAATGTATAAGTAAGATGAGAATGCTTTAGCACTGGAGAGAAAAAAAATACTTCTACTTTTTAGGAATACATATTGTAACCAATACAACAGGTTTCTCTAATTCTCTGACAGTGTTTCATCTCATTATCAAGACGAAGGAACACATATAACAAATATATAAGGAGAGATAATTTTAAATCTATTCCAAGCATCACAGCCCCTTCATTTGTGAACTATAACATGAAATATATCCACAGAGAACAGAATTATCCCCTTCACAAAAACAAGCACATCACAGTTCATCTGGTAAGCCCCAACAGCTACATACTATCAAAACCCATGCACTATTAAGGTAAACAACTTTCAGGTTATACTATAAGTAATGGTAAAACAACAATTCAAATGTTACACTAAATTACAGTCAGGTGGGGCCATATATGTGTATTGCCCTGTAAGACATTTTTTCACTGTTAATGTTTTTAAAACATGAAATACCACTTGAAACACAAAAGCCTTTTTAGTAAATAATTTCCCATTTATGGAAATAAGACAACTTAGAGATTTAGATATGTAAACTAATGTAATCAAACTCAGTGCAGCTGCAAATGACACACAGACACAAAGCAGGCATTAGCTTAATGGTAACCAACTGTAAATGCAATGCCATGGTATAAAATTTGGTATAGGGGCTATATGTTTCTTTTAAGTAAAGACTGATACTGAACAAGACCTAATAATATTTTGTTACATATCAAGAAAGTATTGAATGTTTATAAAACAGGCAAGTATAACACAGAAAGGTTAGGTTATCTTGTAATAGCAGGTTTCTTGTTGATTGTCTAGCTTCTGTTTATGTTATAGACGAATATGAGATTGTTTCCAGTATTGTTTAAAAAATACAAAGATAAAGAACAGATCTATTTGTATAAGGAGAAAAGCAATCTTTAGCACCTTGTTATTTTCTTTATATATAAATTAAGAAACTAGTCATTTCTCTCTTACTTTCTTCTGTTCATTTATGTTCTATCCATTTTTCTCTGCTTTTCTCTTCAAGGACATAATGAACCAATCCATATCTTCTGTTTGTTCTAATATTTCATTCGTTTTTAGATATAACAATACAGGGTCCAGATCTTCAAAGAATTTAGTTTTGTCCGAAAGGAAAATCTTTAATCTGGCAGTAAACGGTCGATGTACTTTTATTTGTCTTTTCTTAAGTTCTGTAATGGTGGAAGAAATTGTTTTCTCTTGGATATTACTGCTGCAGAATAGTCATTGTCAAAGGAAATGTGACATCTATCTATTCTGAGTAGTGATTTAGCCCAGGAAGCTTTAAGAACAACTTCTTTATCTTGAGGAAAAAAAATAATACTAGACCTCTAAGAAGTTTTGTTTTTAGCTGCAGGAGTAATTAAGGATCTATGTGCTCTCCTATTCTGAATGAAAGTGCTTCTGATAAGTCTAACCTTTTAGGAAGACAGGAAGATAAAATATCAATCATATTACCCTTAGTTCTGTCAGGTAATACAAATATATGGATGCTATTCCTGTGAGATCTGTTTTCGGGGTCATCAATTTTGGCTAGGAGAAGAGTAATTTGCTTGAACAGAAACTCAATATTGTTTTCATCCTCATTCAGTCTTACTTCTATGTCATTTAAAGAACTTTCATGCCTGATATCCAAATCTTCTTCAGCTGCAGAGCTTCATTCCATTTGCTTGAAACAGTTCTGTTTAAAATCCTCAATTTTGGTGTCCAATTTATCTATCTTATGTGATAATTCTTGAATATCAGTACTGAATGAATCTCATTTTTAAGTACAGGATCTTGTGAAGTTACATTTGTACCCTTGTATGACTCATTATAAGGCTGGATACAGTGATGAATATTTCCCATGAATAATTTAACAGGAAAATAATGAAATATGTAAATATTCTTTGATACAATCCTCAAGGACTGCAATATTTATCAAACTTCACCCAATTAAGTTGTTTAGAATTGTTTAGAAATATAATTTCCTGTCAGAAATATATGCAGAAGTAGAGCAGGAGATTTTGATATTCATCATGGAAACTTTTATATACCCTGCTTAATACCCATTTTAGTATCATTTTCTTTTCTTGACTCTACTATAAACTATACTAAGGCTGGCGTTTCATTTGGTATTCATCTCTCTCTTCCTCTCACTCACTGTGTATGCCCTGCTGTGATTCAAATACTTGCTGAGCCACATTCCACTCAATTACTTTTCCCTCCTTTTATTTCTCATTCCAGTACATTGGATCACTGGCTCATTTTCACCAATAACTTCCAGTCACCTCCTGTCTATTTTCTGTACCCTTAATTGCAAACATCACTTTTGAAAAATTCTCTCTACATCAGTCCTGTATTAATTTAGTATTTAAGATATTGTCTGCCACTTTGTAAATGTAATATTGTGTATGTCCATTCCTATCTTCCTTCGGGGTTTGCATTCAGAATATTAATATATTTTTATCTTATGTGCTTCCATCCTATCTCATCACCATCTTAATCTACAGCCATCAGCTTGTGTTTTACATGTATAAGCCTTAGATGTGAGGCTTTGAAATATCCCTTTAAATCTAGTAGCCATAATCCATCTTGTTACATATGGAGCATCAACTTATTATTTATTTGTATTTATTTATTTTAATTTGTTAACCGGGTATTGTCCGATTAGGCCAGTAACCCGTTTTTAGTGGAGACCAGGGGAGAAAAGCTCCAAGAAAGATTACATAGATTTTTTTTTTTGTTTTTTACATTTAACATATAACTATTGCACTGATAGCAGAACATAAGTAAACATACAAATAGAAATTCAAATGACAAGGTTCTTAACATGGTGTCTCTAAAAAGGTGCCTATAAACAGTTGTACCATACATTTTTTTCCTCCTTAGAGTTAGAAGTCATGTTGTGACAGTAAGAAGGCTTAAATAGCCAGGAGTTAGAGAGAAATTGGAAAACAGAGTTAGACATTTATGGATTAAAGTGTTTAGCCTGGGTGGGAATAGGAGCAAAGCCTATGTTTAGAGAAGTATTCCTTTAGGGTATGTTTAAATGTATGTGCATCATTAATGAACAAAATATGTTGTGGTAGAGTTTTCCATTGCTTCATTGCTTGGCAATGATATGGGAGTGCAAGCATATGCCATGTGAGTTTTGTGCTTTAATAACATTTAACAGTGTTTTATCAGCAGACCTAAGGGATGTTAGGTTACTGTAGGGTTGGACAAGATCAAATAGTGCTGGACAGTTGTCAGGTTTATATAACACTGTGTGAGCAGTTAGTAGTTGATTCAGGGTGAGAAGATAAGGCAGCTCTAACCAATTTAGCTGGAGGAGGGCAGTACAATGATGAGATCTATGAGACTGGTAGCAAATTTGGCAATTTTGTTATGGTAAAATTTAAGACTATTTAGGTCAGATTTGCGAAGATTGGTAAATATTTGCGAGCAGTATAGAAGGGAGGATAGTAAGTGGTTCTAGCTGTTGCGAGTCTAGCATGGTCAGTGAGATATGCTTTAGCCCTATAGAGTGAACCCAGTTTGACATGAACCTTTTTAATAGTTAGTGCAAGGTGTTTGTCAAACCTAAGTCCACTATCAAGTGTGACACCCAGAAGTTTTGTATGTTCAACAGGCTCTATTTTTGTGCCATTGGAAGAGGAAATATAGATAGGAGGTAGATTTGTTTGCTGTTGGGATATGCTGGAAAACCATAAGTTTGTATTTTAGGGTTAAGAATAAGTTGATTGACTGTTAGGTAATTTTCAATATTATGCAGGGCTGCTTGAGTTTTTTCTTGGAGTTCTGTAATAGTGGAGGCAGAGCAGATTAAGGAAGCATCATCAGCATTTTGTACAATTGATGCTGGGTTAGCTGCAGTGTTAAGGTCATTAGTAAAATTTGTGAACAGCAGTGGTCCCAGGATTGAACCTTGCGGGACTCCACACTTACAGAGAGTTGGGGGGGGAGTTTATTGTCCCATAAAGTGGCTTGTTTCCTGTCAGACAGGTAGCTATGAAACCATTTTAGGGTTTCTGGGCTACAGTGTCAAATGCTTCTGACTTGTCTAGGAAGGTAGCAGAGACTAGTTGTTTTTTTGTTTTTAAGTTGATTTGCAGTATTAGTAAAGCTGATTAGAGCTGTACTGGTGCTATGCCTGGGCCGGAAGCCATGTTGTGTATTAGACAATAGGTTTTTGGACAGAACATCTTCTAAGAGTTTTTTTATGAATACATTTTTCTATGATTTTAGTGAGTGGAGACTATGTGTCTATACTTGGATATGTCAGTAGAGGAACTGCCTTTATGTAAGGGTTTTAAGTGAGATATTTTCCAGAGGAGAGGTACATATTGTTCGGAGATAGAGCGGTTGATGAGAATGGATATATGGTAAGCAATGGAAGTAGCAGTGAATTGAAGAAAGTCACCAGGTTGCTGGTCTGCAGCTAATGTGCAAGGTTTTCATTTGGAAAGTAAAATTTTTATACAGCTTGTTTGGATTGGTTTTAGATGGATAAGGGTAGAATTGTTGTTGAAAGTTTCAAGTATAGTCAGAGGTGTATTAGGATTTTTGTCAAGTAGAGAAGATATTGAGTTAATAAAGTGGAAGTTAAATTCTACTGCTATGCAGTTATTTTCATTGGTCAGTGTTGGGGCTGGGGTAGTGGGTTTTCCTGGGTTAGGAAGGAGATTAACTGTTTGCCAGAATCTTTTAGGATTATTCTGGTATTTTACCTGATTAGCTTGTAAATAGGTTCTTTTGCCCTTTTTAATTAGATTTTTAGCTTAGTTCATCAGTTGTAGGTAGATACGGAGATTCTCTTTACTTCAACTATTTTGATATGTAGGTAAATTGTATCTTTTGGCAGCCAGGGAAGCTGTTTAGCTTTGGTGTGAAATTTTCTAGTTGGGGCTAGATCATTAAGTATTTGCAGGAAAGAAGTATTGAAATACTGAACTGTACTGTCAATTGGAAGAGTTTTTAGAGGTGTCCAATCATTTTGTAGGAGTCATGAGTTAAATATTGATGGGGAGAAATGTTTTCTATTGCGAATATAGTGAAATGAAATATTAGAGGAATTTCTGAACAACCCTCTACCCATCTTAACCTACATGGATTTACTCAAACTATTAGCTCCCCCACAAGGACCAATAAACACAATAAAAATGAAAGCACCCTAGATTGGATTCTGATAAATAGACATCACCAAAGTTACAAAGTAGGGACTCTCCCTGAGGATATAAGCGACCATGCACTCACCTTCATAATCAGATTTAAGAGTGACATCCCAAGTCCAATTACCTATAGAACAATAAGGAGTAATAAAAATTTTAACCCTGATATCTTCCAAAATGAACTTAAAGCATGCAACTGGTCACCCCTCAAAAACTTAATTCTAGAGGAAGCAGTAATCTGCTTTAATACTAAATTCTTAAGTATTCTTGACCTCCATGCTCCAAAAAGGGCCATTAGAACTAGGAACAAACCTGCCCCCTGGCTCTCAAAAGAGACAAAACAAAAAATGCTCCTCAGAAATAAAGTCTGGACCAAATGGCGTACTACTAAAAACCCAGAGGATCACATAAAGTTCAGACAGCTAAGAAATGATACAAAAGAAGCCATTCTGTCAGACAAAAGAAACTATTACATTCAACTCCAACATACCCAGCAAAACAAACCACAAATATTTTGGGCAGGGATAAACACACTCTTACACCCAGGCCGTTCTGTCATTCGCTCCCCTGGAGGTACTGACCATGACAATCCAAAGCAAATCGCAAGTACCTTTAATACATTCTTCACTGAGACCATTCAGTCTCTTGCCAATCAACTAACTCTTGACAGCTCATCTCTGATGCCCTCTAATACTACCTTACCTCCCCCATTTCATCTCAAACCTGTCCCTACATCCTTTATCCGTACCCTTTTACTAAAACTGAAACCTACCACCACTGCAGCAGATCTCCTTCCTGCAGAATATCTGCAAAAAGCTGCAAATGCCATAGCCTACCTCATCCCCATTCTGATTAACAGAACAATCTCTGAGGGTACTATTCCTTCTATTTGAAAGATCGCACATATTATCCCCCTTCATAAAGGTGGAAACTCTAGGGAATTATCCAACTACAGACCTATTGCTATACTATCTCCACTGGCAAAAATCATGGAGAAATGCATTCATAAGCAACTGTTAAAACACCTAATAGATAACTTATTAGCTAACTGCCAACATGGCTTCAGGCCATTTCACAGTACTACTACTACTGCCCATTTATCCTTCTCTGACTGTATAAACAAAAATCGCAATAACAACACTCTATCCTCAGCCCTCTTTATTGATCTCTCTAAAGCCTTCAATATGGTTAACCACCAACTTCTCATAAACATACTCAAAAACCTATCTCTTGATGCACTGGCTATACAGTGGTTTCAATCCTACTGAAACAATAGGCAACAAGCAGTTCTGTGGGAGAACAACTTATCTCCCCATCTCCCCATTGCACTCAGTGTCCCCCAAGGTTCTATACTTGGACCTCTTCTGTTTTCATCAATGACCTGCATACTGTAATTCCTCAAGCTTCCATAATACAATATGCAGATGACTCCACGTTAATATGCTCAGCTCCAACTCCATCAGACCTTCGGTCTCTCACCCAAAAAGTGTTTAACATAGTTGAGGAATGGTTACTACACCAGTGCCTCATCACCCAAAAAGTGTTTAACATAGTTGAGGAATGGTTACTACACCAGTGCCTCATCCTGAACCCCAAAAAAACCAAACTCCTACTTTTTACTCCCACCAATAGGGCCACACCACTACACTTTACTGTCACATCGAACAATGGAACCATCATATCCCCCGACTCTACCACAAAACTCCTAGGGGTACTAATTGACAATAACCTTAACTTTGATAGTCACATTAACAATACCATAAAAACAGTCAACAAAAAACTAGGCTCCCTCTATAGAATCAAATCCTTTCTTACCCCACTAGCAAGATCTACTATTGCCCAGACCCACTTAATCTCTACCCTCCTCTATGCCTCCCCTATATATACTAACCTCTCAAAAAACAACATGAACAAACTGGCTGTCTCCTATAACAATATTGCTAGATTTGCAACAGGTTCTATATTCTGAACCCATCACTGTATTAATTATGAACAACTAGGTTGGCTAGAGTTACCATATCTACTTCTATTTAAACAATTAACATTTGCCTACAAAATCCTGTATCAGCCTAATAACACACCAATTCTTACCAACCTTATCACCCCCTACAGCAACCTTAAGACCCTACTCTCATCTAATAAAATACTAGTAAAATAGGCAAAACCTACAATAAGGCTGGGGACTCTCTGTTCTCTAATACCGTGGGTAAAACCTGGAACTCTCTCCCCAGTGACCTGACCTCCCTTTCTTCACTAACACAATTTAAAATCAGGCTTAAAAACCTACCTCAAATCCCATTGGTTATGCACCTGTATGAACCCAGACTAACCTCTCATGTCATTTTTTCACAAAGATACCTGTCTTATTACTGTATATACTAACTGTCCAATGAAGACCATAAATATAACAAGCCTTAAAATTGATTAGATTCTCTATCTATATCCAAAAATGTCTTTCAGACTATCTACTATGTTAACAAAAGATACTTATCATAAGATTCTGCAATCAAATGTGTTTTGAAGTGAACATATTTCCTTATATTCTACTCTACTCATATCTATATGATCTTTCATGTATCAAATAGCTTAATTTTGTATTGTACTTGCACCTGTGAAATTTTGTTTTGTTTTTATATATAATATTGTACTTTACTTTCGAGGAGCTTTTCTCCCCGGGCCTCTGCTGAAAATGGACATGTATCTAGCTGGACTAGCCTGGTCAACAAATGTAAAATAAATAAAAAATAAATTGTAAATGTTTTCTAATTAAGTAGGGAAGTGATCGATTAGTGTGTCTAGGAGGCACCCAGTGTCATATTTAGTATTGGACATGTTAGTTAAAATCCAGTCACGAATGGAGTGTCTCTTGGTGTGTTTATTGATGCATGTAGGATGGTTGATTCTTTGACAGACATTATGTAGATTAATAAAATTTGTTGGGGGGTTGAAAGAACAGGTGGTCCAGTCAAGGTTACAATCTCCAAGTATTATAGTTTCATGGCTAAAGTTTGTAGAGGCCCATTCAAGGATGGTTTCAATATGCTAGAGGTTTTTAGCAGGGGGGGAGGTAGATTGCTATAAAGATAATGGACTTATGGTTATTTAAATCCAAGCATGCTACTGGAATTTCTAAGATAGGGGTATCATGTGGGGTAAAGTTGAATTGTATCAAATGAAGATGTTCTTTAAACAAAATGGTAATGCTGCCCCCATGTCTAGCTACTCTGTCAGTTCCGAGGATGCTATAAACACTAGGAAGAAGTTCATATAGCAATAACCCACACCTGGGTGTGGGTAATGCGGGATTTACCCACGGTTGGCGTGGTTTGGTCCTGAGGGCGAAGCCCGAGGGACCAAACAAAGACAACCGTGGGTAAATCCCGCATTACCCACACCCAGAAGTGGGTTATTGCTATTATACTATGACATTATTTAAGAAAAGAAACAATTACTTTTCTTAAATAATGGCATTGTATAATGCCTCTTTGCTGCCCTTCCGCAGTTGTCTGAAATCCGCGGCAGTTCTGATGTACTGCGCATGCCTACACAGTACATCAGAGCTGTGGCCAAAAGCAACGGAGAAAGCAAGATCTCCTTTGCTTTTTTACTGTTTCGCTATGTTAAACAGGTTTAACATAGCGAGACAGCTTTAAAATTAGCAATGGAGATGTCTGTTGCTTATTTTAAAGCTGTCTCGCTATGTTAAACCCATTTAACATAGCGAAACAGTAAAAAGCAACGGAGATCTTGCGTTCTCCATTGCTTTTTTTTTTAAACCTGGCTCGCTATGTTAAATGGGTTTAACATAGCGAGACAGCTTTAAAATAAGCAACGGACATCACAAAACAGAGCTACTTCTGTTTAATGCGGAACTGCGATGTTCCGCATTAAACAGAAGTAGCTCCGTGTTTAGCGATTTTTGATTGGCCCGTATACCGGTAAACGGGCCAATCAAAAAAAAATCACAAAACAGAGCTACTTCTGTGTAATGCTGAACTGTGATGTTTCGCATCAAACAGAAGTAGCTCTGTGTTTATTTATTTTTGATTGGCCCGGGCCAATCAAATAAAAAATAAACACAGAGCTACTTCTGTTTAATGCAGAACTCTGATGTTTAAAGACGTGGAAGACCTTTTTTGTATTTATTTTTTTTAGTCTTCACTTACAGTGAAAGACCTTTTTTTTTTTTTTTTTTTTTTTTTTTTTTTTAAGTCTTTACTTTGTCCCTACCTGGCCAGTCGGAAATCTGGCAACCCTGTACTGCGCCAACAGTTTGAATCTCTTCACTACCATAAGCAACTACTTTTGCACACTTTGCTGAATCAAGTTTCTCACCAGCTTTTACTTTAGCAAACATTTGTGCTGATATAAAATTGAACTTGGATCCAGTGTCTACTTTAAGCTCTATGGGTTTCCCATTAATTTACAAAGTATAAAATATTTTGCTCTTTGCTGACAACTGATAATCTACTGTATTTACTGTTTCATCGATCACAGAGGCACAATCAACATAGGAAGTTTGCTCACAGCTCTCAGAGTTTGGTACAGTCTCTAGCTGATCTACCTGCTTCTTCAGCTATTTTCTTTTAACATAAATCTGCGACACTTTAGACTTGCAAAGCCTTTTGAAATGATTCCACTTTTTACATTTGTGACATTGCTGAACAAAAGCTAAGCACTTTTCCCGTTTAGGTTCTTCATGACTGCATCCACAATTGCGACAGTTAACAATGAGGTTGGGCGTGGACCCCTTTGGTTTATATTTCTTCTTCATCTTAACTTTCTGCTGCTGTACACTATCAACATTCTCACTAGCAGATACTGCAAACATCCCTTTCTCATTCATAAGCATATCTATATGCTTTTCTGTAAGCTCATGTATTTGACAAATCTCAATGGCTTCATTCAATGTTAATTCACTATCTCAAAGCAAAATCTTTCTCACTACGTCATTATTAACACCACATACATTCAGTCTTTTATCAACTCATCTTGTAGATCACCACATCTGCATGTTTTTGCTTTGTTTCTTAAGTTGGTAATATATGCTGCAATAGTTTCACCAGGCTTTTGATTTCTTGTGTAAAATTTATGCCTTTCCATTATAATATTCATTTGAGGGTTACACATTCTTCTAAATTTACGTTTTAAGCACTCCGGGTCTTCCCAAGTTTCAGCCTGTATCACAATATGGTTGTTCTTCCCCTTCCCTGCATACACAAATGAATGCCCTCACTCAATGGCTTCTGAATCAGCTAAGTTGAGAAGTATAAATGCTCCTGTACATGCATCTTTATTAGAAAATGCAGCCTGTATGAAAATATCATATCCTTGCTCAAACACTTGTCAGTTCTCTGTGATATTATTATCAAACACCAATGGTTGAGATCTGTGAAATCCCTCTGCCATAACAACAAATTTCTCTGAAACATAAACATAGACCTGGTACTTGTAATTTTGCTCAAATGTACAACAATCTCTCCAAAAATGCTTTATATTAACAGAGCAAATATCTTGAACACTCGAGACACTTCTAAAAATCTTAGTTACTGTGAAAAAGTCATACATTGTGAAAATATTCGGATGTTTTACCCTTTTTGAACATTTTCAACACTTCAGAGATTATTTCAAACACTTTAATCAGTATGTTGCTATTTTGGACATTTCAAATAACTCAGAAATTATTTTGAACACTTTGAATGCTATGCCACATGTTTGGTGACTGAAAAATCATTTAAACAAATTTAAGTACCTTCGAATAACCTCTGATCTGTTTGTGAGTTCCTTCACTTCTAACTGCATGCCTAATGGTTTGCGAGCTGATTTAACTTCAGATCCATTCTGACTCTATGTCGCATGTCTCATGTATTCAAATGAGACACTGAGGCACAGGATGGATTCAAGTGTTTATTGTACATAAACACATCAGGAGCTGTAACTGGAACATATACTTTGAACTTTATATGCTTACTGACTGGTTCATTACTTCTAAGACACTCACATGTGCATCTCCATTCAAGCTAGCACTCACAGTGACTGACTGTACAAAATGGCACCGATCTCGCACATCCTCAGTAACTTATATGCTTACAGTGGCTGACTAGGTACAATATACACACTGATCTACAATTACCTAGTTTTAGTAATGACACTCACATTGTCAGAGACTACCCCCTTGCCTCTGATACTGTTCTCTCATTAGTTGTTAGGAAACACAAATTCTGTCACTTCTTTACTCAAAAATTCAACACAGAACCTGCTGAATGCTTTCTCCATATCTAAACCTGACAACAGTAAGACTGTTCTGGATTATCATTTTTTATTAATATCATCAACTATCTGTCTTGCAAGTTAATGAACGAATAGTATCAGAGGCAAGGGGGTACTCTCTGACAACTCGGCCGGCTGCGGGGGCTCGGGGCCTTCAGCCAGCTCGAGGCCGGCTCCCTCTCCCGTGATGCACGGTGCGCTTCCCTCAGATCTTGTTTGCCGCTGCTGCTAGATCGGACGTTCACCAGCTCTGGCCAGTGAAAAATTCTTATTCTTATTCGTTTGTTGGAAACTTTCTTCAATAGATAAGTGTATTTTATAAGTTTCTTTTCTACAATAGTTTAGGCATTTTCTTAGTGTGCTGTTGACTCTTTTTTGTACTTTATTGTCATGGCCATATTTTTAGGCCTTAGTGATCTCCCTAACCCGGGCGGCCAAGGTGGTGCAGTGTTTAGCGTTGCCACCTCACAGGAAGAGGTTCTCTGGTTCGATTCTTGGCTGGGGTGCCTTATGTGTGGAGTCTGCATGTCCTCCCTGTGGTCGCATGGGTTTCCTCCCACATCAGAAAGACATGCTGTAGGTGGATTGGACACTCTAAACTGGCCCTAGGCATGAGTGTGTATGTGTGTGAGCCTTCTGGTGAAGGTTGGGCATTGGGCTGGCAACTCGACACCGTGAAACTCCGCTGCCAGTCATGAACGGACAGGTGATCCACTGTGGCGACCCCTAACTGGGAAAAGCCGAAAGAAGAAGAAGAATTTCATCAACTATCTGTCTTGCACACAAGCATGCATGCACACACGCGAACACACACACACGCGCACACACACACGCGTATACACACACACACACACACACACACACATATCCCTATCAATTTTGCCAATATTTATGCCATACTATTTGCCAGTATGGGCACACACTACAGTCACGGTTTAAATCTGAGATTCATCTGTATGATGCAGAGTGTGTTGCATTATTCGCTCTAACGGTGCTACTGCTGCCACCAATACTTTCCTGCAAAATGCTCATGTTTACAAACCAAATTCCAGTTAACATCCCAAATAAAACACCAAGTTGAAAAACTAAATATCCCCCCCCCCACACACACACACACAATTCTCTTTACATCAAAGAGATCCAAGGGGGGAATATAATCACAAGCAAAAGTAAACCACCATCTCTGAAGATAGTCAGTTACAGGTACAAATCTTCCATTACCATATTTTATTCTCTTCTATCAGTATTGGAGCCCCTCCCTCTGTCAGTATAATTAGTATCCTTTACATCTGTCCCTGATATTCTTTTGAATATCCACCCAGGAACCATTGCTGCATCAAGTTCATAAGTTCATTCCTGTCCAGATGCATCTCTTATAACATTGTTATTTGTTCCCTACGCTTCTTAAGGTTAATTAAGAACTCTGTTTTTTTTGCCCCAGTAAGGCCATTTACATTCCTTAAAACTGTCAGTACAGCAGATAAATATTTCTATCACTTTTAACACATGGCATTTCTTTTCTATGCACCTTTCCAGATATAACGTAAGTATACACACTTTAGTTTACTACATATTCTACGTTAGCAACTTTTCATCTCTTTCTAAACTCAAGTCGCACTTTTTAAAAGTATTTCAGATAACTATGATCCTTTTCCTTCTAACACTCATACAATACACAGACCTATATATATTTTGAAGCAAAATTACCTCCCTTCTAACTAGAAGCAAATGCTGCAAATTGATGGAAAGTCAAACAGGCCTCAACTGATCTTTATAATCTGATTAATTTTATGTCAATATACTTCAGGGCTTTATTATACTTTGACTCTGTTTGTTTGCATAGGATGTGCGTATTATTATTAGTATTGTATTTTATTTAACAAATGGAGTCCAAAAAAATCTGGTTAGCTGAGGGTGAAGCAGTGAGATGTAGATATCCAAAGTCCAAGTAATCTCCAGAGAATCAAGTGAAAATAATAAATTTTATTTCATTCAGACAAGCGCTTTCGCCAATAATAGCTTCATCAGGTCTATCTTAATACAAATGAATTAAAAAGCTGTTTTTATATGATCTTAGCAGTTCAATTAGACATAGTTACATCACTAACTTAAAAGGGAAATGTCACTGTATTTAAAAACGAAGTTGTAAGTGGGTAGAAAATCATATTCCTTCTAGTATACTTATATAATTGTCTTACATCATATTAAAAAGATACTTATATATATAAATATAGATGTAAACATATAACAATCATATGTAAAAAATGTGTATAAAAATGAACTGGATCCCTAGGCTTCTTCAAATTGAAGAGGTTGCAAGTACAGCGGATGCACTTGCAATACTGCTTAGACGTAAATATAGTGCCACGAGGTCTGCGCATATTTAATATGCCCAGCCAAGGACGCGACTACCCTGAACTCTTAGCAGCTTGGCAGAAACTTAATTTGGAAGCCAGTAGGAAATATTTGGAGTTACTTATAGAGTTTTTTGCGCCAGAAGAGGAAGCGCTTAACAAAGAAATTAACAACAAATACTCGACCATATACAATGACTTTGATGAAGGTACTGTAACCCCTGTTTTAGATAGTGTGTCAGCACTGGAGAGAAAGCTGATTACACAGAAGAAACATAAAATCAGTAGGGACTTAACCGATTTTAAATCTGGCCAAGTCTTTGCGTGGCCGAGATATAATAACAACAGTAATAATGTGAATCAAGCTAGAAATTTTAGTAATTCTCTGCAAAATGTTCATACTGTATCGCATGTATCAAATGTATCTTCATCTGTGACTAGCATGAATGTTTCACATAATACTGATAGTAGAGATGTGAATATAGGATCTAGGAATAGATCCAATGTAAATAATTTAGATAGTATTGCAGCAGTAAGGTCAGTCACTGCAAGAGGGAGGAATGCAGACATGGGTATTCATAGCAACAGTACCAATTGTATTACTAATGTTAATACTCCTAACTTAAATATTAATAGAAGTATGGTTGCAACTGACCCCAACACAGCTGCACAGGCCTTACAACACAGCATGAGTGAGATAACACCTGTAGAGGATGATACGAATATTTCAGAGACTACAACAGCCATGATAGGTGGTAGTGCTCCACAAAATAGTTTAACGAATGAGGAGGTTGTGAATGGAGAACAGGTAGGAGGTAGAGACTTCACTAATAGTCATAATCCCGATGATTCTAATGATGTCATTCATATCATGCATCCCAGCATGAATGAAGACATCAACTTATATCCCACGATCCAGGTGATCAAAAATAAAAACAATTCTGGTATTAATGTTGAAAATGCAGAGGCAGTTGTGAGGAAGAAAGTATTGGATTCTCATTTAAAGACAGGACATGAGACTACCATGAATATCTCTTTTCCCCTCCCAGTGCGTTTGGAGAAGGGTCCAAGACGCACGCGCTCTGTGAGCCGGGGGCGCCAGAAAAGGAAGTATTCGGAGGATTTTCCTCAGAATCAAACATTGAGGAAAATGTGGAAGAAATAAATGCCAGCTCAGTATTTAATTTGTCAAATAGAGTTTTGACAAAAGATGAGATCTCTCTATTGGAAAAGGGCATGAATTTCATACCGAGAAGTAACAGTAACATAACGGAGACTGTATCTGATCTGAAATTGTTTTGTAGAAACATTATGTTAAAACTACAGTTCAAAGACACCAATGACACACAACACACAGATAGGAAATTCACTTTTAAGAAACTCAGTGATTATGTTCCAATTAATCATCCCATTATAGAAACCTACCAACGGTTAACAGAAGATGAACTACACAAGTATTACAATGAGTATAGAGATAGGAGAAAGTATCACTTTGACAATCTGACTCATGGTGAGAGAATGGGCTTAAAGAATCTGCAGGCTGACAGCACCATTGTGGTCAGGCCAGCAGACAAGGGAGGACGAATTGTAGTAATGGATTTAAATCAGTATTATGCAGCTATGAAGGATATGTTAGGTGATAGATTCTATGAAATCATAGATTCTCATGACATAAAAAATATTATAACAGCAATCAAGAATATAATATTGGATCTCTTTCATAATAACAAGATTGATGAAGATTTATTTGGTTACTTAATGATCAAAGAACCTTTAGTCCCGATCATGCATGGACTACCAAAAATCCATAAGAATCAGACCAACCCTCCCATGAGACCGATAGTCTCAGGACGAAGTTGGATTACTGAGCATCTATCTGTCTACATAGAAAAGAATCTCAGACCTGTACTAAACAACAATAAGTTTGTATTAAGAGACTCGAAACAATTTTTATTAGATTTATATGAATGCATTGGTGATCAATCCGAACCAGAGTTATTTATGTTTGCTACATTAGACATACAGTCTTTATTTACTGTCATACCAAATAGGGAGGGATCGTCCTTTATTTCTGATTATTTAAGGAAACATAGTGACTACAGTATGACTAAGATAGATTTGATATCTTATTTCTTGGACTTGGTTTTAAATAATAATATATTTATGTTTGATGACATTACATATAAGCAGGTGGATGGGGTAGCCATGGGCACCCCATGCGCCAATAGCTATGCTAATATGGTATTGGCGCACTGGGAGGAGGAGGTGCTATTCAAAACAGGAATATTTGTTGAGCATGTTACATTCTATCGACGTTTTGTCGATGACGTTTTCCTTTTATGGAAAGGAACAGCAGAACAACTAGAACTATTCCTTAGAACCATCAATGACCTAACGGGCTTTCTTACCTTTACATTGAACTATTCAAGGAACAAGATTGAATTCCTTGATTTGTACATAGAGAAATTGCCCAATGGGTTGATTAACACAGGGATTTTTCGTAAAGCGTGTTATAGTAATTCTCTGTTAGTGAGATCAAGCATGCACCCCTCATTTGTATTTAAGAACATCATAAGAGGACAGGGGATAAGGGCCTCCAGACTTAATCCAACAACTGAAGGATTCAACTTAGAACTAGATCTGTTGAAGGGTAGGCTATCAGAGAGAGGATACCAAGAACATGAGGTGGAGAGCAATTTACAAGATCTACCTAATTTAAGGAAAACCACTGCCACGCCATATTTTGGCCCTGACAAGCCACATAGTAATACAGCTACTGAGTACAGTTCCCAAGTTGTAAAATTCATGACGTCTTTTACTTCTGACAGCTATAGGATTAGGGACATCATAAGCAAGTACTGGAGCATTTTTGATATAAATGGAGAGATAAAGAACATTGTAGGTGAAATTCCGAAATTCCAATACAGAAATCGGAAAAACTTGAAAAGGATGTTATGTGACACTAAGGGAAGTCAGCCTGTTACTAATATAGGACATACTGAGCCATGTGGCAAATGCAATTTTTGCTCCTATATAGACACAAGCATTACTTTCTTGCACCCAGATACAGGGAAAGTTTTCAAAACTACTACTGCAGCAAATTGCATGACTTCTAATATAGTATATCTAGCAGTATGCGCAGTATGCAAGTGTTTCTACGTAGGGAAAACTAATCGTAGATTTAGAGACCGCATCAGAGAACATGTTTATCACATTAAGAAATGTTATCAGAATAACGCTCTAGCTAAACATGTGGTAGAAAATGACTCTACACATACTTTTCATTTCAGAGTCTTAGAAGTGATACCAATCAATAGTAGAGGAGGAGATATTCGCAATCACACGGAGGATAGAGAGAATGACTGGATTATACGATTAAGAGCAGACAATGGGAAAGGTTTAAATGAGAGAGTATCCATAAAACCTAAACTGAGGAAAAGAAGGAAAATTAAGTAAGACATCCTTCAGATCTATAGATGCATTTGGATTGTATTATTTCTTAACATTTTTAAATGTGTTTATCTATATCCATAGAATATGTACTTCAAAGAGTACTGATATTATATATAAGTATTTTATATCCCTTTATATAGAAGTACAAATTTTTAATATTGATATAAGTTTTTATGAACATTTTTTAAGTATTTATGTGATGAGTCTTTGACTAGTAGTTTTATTTTAATTATTCCAATACCTTTGATATGTGTCATACTTATTATATAGATTTAAACACATTATCAACATGTACTCACAAGTTTGTACATATGTATAGGTATATATTTGTTGCATTTGCATACACAAACATGAAAGGCTGCCATTTATATAATACACATATACATTTCAGAGATTTACATACATTTCTGCATATGCACTTCATATATTATTTCATCATACCAGTTTACACATATATATCTTTAGATTACTCAGCACACTATAATATGCACTTGTGACGTTACACATGAATATATGAGCCTAGGGATCCAGTTCATTTTTATACACATTTTTTACATATGATTGTTATATGTTTACATCTATATTTATATATATAAGTATCTTTTTAATATGATGTAAGACAATTATATAAGTATACTAGAAGGAATATGATTTTCTACCCACTTACAACTTCGTTTTTAAATACAGTGACATTTCCCTTTTAAGTTAGTGATGTAACTATGTCTAATTGAACTGCTAAGATCATATAAAAACAGCTTTTTAATTCATTTGTATTAAGATAGACCTGATGAAGCTATTATTGGCGAAAGCGCTTGTCTGAATGAAATAAAATTTATTATTTTCACTTGATTCTCTGGAGATTACTTGGACTTTGGATATCTACATCTCACTGCTTCACCCTCAGCTAACCAGATTTTTTTGGACTCCATTTGTTATTTCTCTTCTAACTGAGGGCGTTTACCGTAGTGGTGGTTTTATTTTCTCATTGTATTTTATTTATTTATTTATTTAACATTTGATTACTGGGAAAATCTGACTTGGAATGAGCCAATTTTCAGCAGAGGCCCCTAGAGAAATGCTCCATTATTACTGTATTTTTTATATGGTATATTTTAAGTATTATAACATTTATTTTTATACTAGAGTTTTTCTCCCTAGGACTCTGCTGAAATGAATTTTCGTTGCCTAGTTTTCTATCCCAGTAAACAAATTAAATAAATAAATAAAAATAAACAGAGTCACACTAAAATGCATATAATTCTCTCTGCTTACTCTGAAACAAATGTCTGCTTCTAATTTCTTTTTCTGTCCAAACTACAGAAAACCGTTTGCATCCAAACTTAAGCAGAAGCTCTATAAAAAATCCTAGGTAGGCTTCATTAAACAAATTAATGTTCTAACTTTTTAATTTATGCCCATTCATACTGCATCTTCTAGAGCAATAATCATAAAGTAATTTGTTTCCTCGCTCTTAGTATTCATTTTCTGTTCTCAATAAGCTAATTGTCATTGCAGTTTTAGGATTTACTTGATATCTTTCTTGAGTTTCCACTGAAAAGGTCATTCAGAATACACAGTCAAATAATTTAATTATTAATATCTTCCATATCTTGATTGCATTTGGTCAATAACTCAACCCAGGCAGAACAGATGCAAGTAAACAAAAAACAGCTAGTAACCTTTCGGGTATGCTCAGAAACTACAATTTAACACTGTTTTTCATTTCCTTACATTTTAAGCTTTTTAATAACTTGCCTAATAGGTTCTTAGGTAAATACTAGGCTAGTTACCCTTGCGGGCCATTTTAAGCTTAATCAACTTCCCTTTCAAAGGTGAGAATTAAACTCTGTGCCTCCCATTTATGAGGTAATCACCTTAACCATTATACCAACTCCCAGCTCTCTAATTTACATGCACTACTCTACTCATTTACCCCATCCGTGGTGGTGCAGCGGTAGAGTTGTTGCCTCACAGCAAGAGGTTCTCCCATTTGATTCTTGGCTGGAGTGCGGGGAGTGCCTTCTGTGTGGAATCTGCATGTTCTCCCTGCGGTTGGGTGGGCGTTCGAAAGACATGCGTAAATGGGCATGCCTTCGTTAATGGTTGAACTGGCACCTAGACGTTCATCAAAAATCTACTGCCAATCAATAGCGGATCGGAGTTCCGCTGTGGCGACCCCTAACCGGGAAAAGCCAAAAGACAACAACAACACTCTACTCATTTACTGCTATATTTATATAAATGGCTACCAGTGATATTTTCAGTGTTCATTGACAAATTCATCCCCCAGCATTTTTATGACTGCCACATTATTTAATTTTGAGTTGCTATTTGGACATGACTCCATAAAGCTGCCATAGCTTAAAATACTGGCATTATACATTGTTGTATTGCTTCTCCATGCTCCTTTCTAAACAGGTAAACTGTCTAAGCTTCATCTAAGCTTTGTTACATGTAGCATAACAATAGTGCATTTTTTCTTAACCTGATTTTTAGAGATTTATTTAAAAAAAATGACTTGTTTTTGAGTATTTCTTTCAAGGAAAAGCAATAGTCTGTAGTTATATTAAATGAATAGGAGGGAGATTTTTCCCGTTTTGTTTGATTCAGTTGAAATTACTAAGACAAACGTTATGATATATATAAATATCCTTAAGACCTCTATGTTTTAGACAGGAAAATAGAGAAGAGTACTATGGGGATGCAGCAAAATGAAGAATTTGCTTCCTTAGGCCAAGCAAACAGACTTCCGCCAGTAAGTACTATTACTAAATGATGCTTGTTCAGACAAGACAAATGTCTAAAATATTCTGGGAAGGACTAAATCAAAGAGTCAAGAAATTTAGCAAAAGGTGTTGCACTGGTATTATATTGTTCTTTATTTCATATACTACAAACATGTAAAGAATAAGACAAATTTAATGTCAATCAAAGACAAGGGTGTAGATACAATATCAGATCAGTGTATTTTTGATATATAATTTATATAACTGATAATTTCCAGGACAAAATTAGAAAAGAATAAAAGGAAGAAAGACAAAATGTTAAAATAAAATAGTCATTTTGACAAAACAAAGATTTCTGGGTTTTTTTATTCGTATTATAGTTTCATAGGGAAGTTCTAGGCTAGCTGCCCTTGCTGGCCATTTTCCCTGTTTGTGCTCAAAATAGCCTATTCTGTTTGGTTATATGTTCATACCTCTCAACCATACTAAATTCCACAGTATTTACTGGTTTTGTCGTCAAAATAATGGGGTGCCACGAATTTCTGAGTGTCCCCTTTAATTCTCATTTTTTTTACAAATTTTTTTTAGAGTTGTCGGTGACATCATCACCTGCAGGGCATGTGTGATAACATTCACTTCTGAGAGAGACTGCCAGCTGTTAATGTTTACCTTTTTTTTTTTTTTTTTTTTTTTTTAGGTATGTACATTCAATTTTACTGTATTGTACACATTAACATTTGCAGCAGCAGGCTTACAGCCAGTAGCACATATCAAGCAGAGTGGAGATCAAGAGCAGTAAAAAGTGTAAAGCTGTTTTTTTAATATTTAATTAGCAAAGTTTGGTTAAACTTTCTGCTTCTGCAAGTGTGACAGCCAAGTCAAGAAGGTGCAAGGCAAGTGCTGCAAAGTACAAGACAGTTCAAGACTGGTCACAGGTTGTATGTACTTTAGTGCAGAGCCAGAGTCCAATCCCGATTTCTGGACCGGTCCGCCCACCAACTGCTGCAACTCCAGGAGGGAATCACAGACCCAGATCCAGGATCAGAACACTCAGGATGAGAACATTTCTTTCCAGCATTTTGACGTCCTCTGGCTCCAGGTAAGAATAAAAAAAAAAAAAAAATGAAAACGGCAATCGGAAACGTATATACGTTAAATGAAGATTGGCAACACAGATGGAGTGTTATGGTTAGTACATAACTTCTTTATCTGATGTTGTCTTCATTTATCCTTGATGTATGGGACAGAGTCCCCAGCTACCTTGTATCTTGGGAGGCCTTATGGAAAGATATTCCTCAGCACTATAGAGCCAAAAGACACTCTTACCCTGGAGACCGAATCCAATTTGTAATAAGTAATAAACGTATGTGGAGTAGCCCAAGTTGCTGCTACACATACTTCATCCATGGAAGTCTTGAGTGGAAAACAACAGACGTAGCTATTAACCTTGTAGAATGTGCCCTCACTGAGGCTGGTAATTGGAGGTTTTTCCTTATTGTAGATAAAAGTTATACATTCCCCTAACCACTTAGATAAAGTGACTTTTGAAACTGGTTTACCCATGGCTGGACCTGAGAAGTAAACTAATAACTGGTCTGACTTCCCAAACTCCTTAGTTCTTTTGAGATAAAAATGCAATTGTCCGTGAACATCTAGTAAGCATAAACAATATTCTCCCTTGTTAGAAAAATTAGGGAAGAAGGCTGGTAAATCAATGGACTGATTAATGTTAGTCCCTGATACTACTTTTAGAAGAAAGGATGGGTTGGTTCTTTGTGACACCCTGTCCTTATGAAAAATCAGATATAGAGGTTTTGAAGATAATGCATGAATCTCTGAAATTCTTCTGGTGGATGTTAATGGCTACCAACAAAATGGTCCTCCATGAAAGGAACTTCAAGTCACAAGTAGCCACCTGCTCAAAAGAGGAATGGACTATGGACTTTAGAACCATATTAAAATCTCCTCGAATGAAGCGGGCCCTATAAGGTGGTTTTAACCTGAAGGTTCCTTTCATAAAAACTTTACACAACCTATGTGAAATTAACAAATGGTCTGCAAAATTATCATGGAAGTTACAAATAGCAGCTAGTTGAACTTTGATGGTAGAAGAAGAAGCTCCCTGTTTGAAAAATGTAGCTAAAAATTCTAAAACCTTTTCAACTGGTACGGAAAAGGGATCAATTCCATTATTACATGCCCAAATAAAAAATCTTTTCCACTTAGTGTGGTAAAGCTTATGGGAAGCTAACAACATTTTTTGACCTGGAGAAGAAAGACTATTTTGCCTGGTGATCAATGGAATTGGAGGAACCAAGCTGTAAGCATGAGATTTTTTTAGACTGGGGTGAACTAGTCCCTGTGAGTGGGACAAGGGGTCTTGGTTCTGAGTCAAGAGTCCATGGACGGTGAATTAGGTGAGGCCAAAGAAAGGGGAAACAAACTTGCCGAGGCCAAAATGGAGCAATGAGAGTCACCTTGCTCTTCAACCTGATGGCTTTATTCAAGAAGTGAGGTATTAGTGGAATAGGTGGAAGGCAGAGAGCAGTCCTGAGGGCTAATCATGAAGGAGAGCATCTCCTGGGAGCTCCTCCTGAGGGGGGATTAGGGCAAAGAAGCTGCTGCACTTCTTATTCAGGGGTGATGTAAATAGGTCACAGTAAGGCTGGCCCCAGTGACCGTAAATCTCCTTTGCTACTCCGGGAATGAGAGAGCACTTAGGACGCAAGAGGATGCATCTGCTCAGCTTGTCCACTATCACATTTGACCTCCCCAGGATGTGCATTGCCATCAGAAAGTGGTTGGAATAGATCACCCTTTGCCATACTCTGAGAGCTTCTCGACAAAGGGTATAAGACTTGGCTCCACCCGGTTTGTTGATGTACCAGCGTATTGACATGTCGCCTGATTGAATCTCAATCATTCCTAGAGGGAGGGCAGTTTGAAAGGCTTGCAATGCTAATAGCACTGCTCTCAATTACAGAACATTGATATGCAGATTGGCCTCCATCAGGGATCAACTGCTTTGGACTGTTCTACCCAGATAATGCCCCCCCACCCCACCTGGGAGGCGTCCCTGGTCACTATGACCTTGGCTTGGGGTGAAACAAAGGGTCGGCCTAAAATAATTTCCTCTGATTACATCCACCAGGATAAGTCCTACTTGCAGTGATTGGTGAATCGGATGAGATGCATTAAGGGATGAGTGAGGATGGACCATTGGGAGGCTAGAAGCCATTGCAGAAGTCTCATGTGAAACCTTGCTACTGGAGCCAGTGTGATGGCTGCTACCATGAATCCTAGAGCTTGTATAACTAAAAGAGCAGGTACAATGAATATAAAAAGTGTACACACCCCTGTTAAAATGCCAGGTTTTTGTGATATAAAAAATGAAACCAAAATAAATCATTTCAAAACTTTTCCCGCCTTTAATGTGACCTATAACCTGTACAATTCAATTGAAAAACAAACTAATCTGTTAGGGGAAAAAAATATAAAAAATAAAAAACGTACAATAAGCTGGTTGCATAAGTGTGCACACCCTTAAACTAATACTTTGTTGAAGCAACTTTTGATTTAATTACAGCATTCAGTCTTCTTGGGTACACGCCTATCATCAATTAAAGAGACTCTGATTAACTCCTAATAATGTTCAGCTGTCCTAGTAGGATTTTCCTAACATTTTCTTTCTCAGTTTCTTTCTCTCAATCAGTTTCTTTCTGAAATTGGTACGCCTTGTTGCTGTAGCATAGGACCAGATTCAGGCCTGCTGAATCTAGCTTTGTTTGTATAACTTGAGCATTGATCCAGGCCATCTTTTTTGGAGATGGTTCCCCTGCATCCTAGTAGCAGGAGTGTGTAGTTAGCACTTGTCTGATTGAAGACTGCTGGAATAGGGCTCGGTTTTGAGTTTTTTTCTGGATAACTGGGTAACTTGTTTAAATCAGACTGTTCGTTTTCTGTTGTTTTATATATATATATATATATATATATATATATATATATATATATATATATATAATTGCACTTTATTAATTTGCTTTTACTGTATTTGTGTTTCTTCCTACTTTATTACAAGAGGCATTGACTACAACTCTGAACTGAGATATGTAACAATAAGCATCTTTTTTATGTGCATTTAAAGTGTTTTTTGATTGTATCTGCTTTATTTTCTGAAAAAAAAAATATATAGACTTGTTTCCTGCCTTTCTAAGCTAGTATAGTCCAGTTTTCAGGTCAGTACTGAATTCAGGGCTGTGTTACAAATCTCTGTATTTGCCCATACCTTACTTGGACAGAAGGAAGTTTCTCTGTTCACCTGTGAGAGAGGGGAGCTTTGAGCAGCCTATCTGTCCCTGGAGAAGTGGTTTCAGCCCAGAAAGTAGTAGTTTATTGGCCATTTTGGGCTAATTTCTATCTCTTTCATTCCACTGCTATAAAAACTGCATTTGCCCAGTTTTGAGTGCCGGTTAGCTAGGGTTAAACTATTCCCGGCTCCACAAAGTTGTCTCTTCAATTTTTCCCTTGAAACTAGACAAACTTTCAACTTAAGCACTCAAGCCATTAATTTCTCAGCCTGGCACTTGCTCAAAACTCATAGCAAGCACTTATAAACCCTAGCAGTACAGAAGTACAAGGCTCTCTATTTGACCTTACCAGTCATTCAGTAAAACAGTTTACTGTACTTATCCAGGCATGTCCAAAGGCCAGTTTCAGGTGTACTCTCCAGTCCAACTGGTGAATCTGGGCATTTTGAGGCAATGTTACAACTGCCTCATGTACACAGACAACCCTCTCCTCCTACCACCAAACACTAATACATGCGAGAGATGCAATTATACAGCCAAACTGGAGGCTAAGCTCTCTCAACCCAAGACTGGATCAGACAGTCAAGAGGAGAAGGGAAATACTGGCATCACACCACCAGTCTCACATAGACCCATTAAACCAGCACCGGCAAAAAACACATGTAAAAACATACTCAGAGGCTCCAAATAAAAATCTGCAAAAGCAACATATCCCTCCAAAGCAGACACCCAACCAACCTCCACCCCCCCAACACAAACCATGAAACACATACTTTACAAAACCAGTGTGCCATGCAATCACAGCCCTCAAGGCAAAATAACATACCTAACATACCAGTATAGGTGACTGACTCTATCATCAGGCACACTGACATCCCACTCACTAGGCTGTATAAGGAGAAGGTTACTGTTAGCTGCCTGTCAGGTGCCAGGATCCACCACATAACACAAGCACTCAGGTCACTTCAGAACAAGTACAAGCATGACTCTGTCATTGTCCATGTTGGTGTGAATGACCTGAGCTGTACCTCCCTGTACTACATGAAAAGAGATATGGAAGAGCTCTCTGATCACATAGCCCAGGCTGGTATAACCCTGACCCTGAGTAGCATCCTGCCCTCACCAAGAATGATACCACAGTATAAAGAAAAAATTATCAATTTTAACAACTGGCTAAGTTTCTGGTGTCATTCAAAGGGGATCCAGCGTCTGTCTGCCTGGGATGACATGTTTGACAAGTAACGCTGCTTCACTAGACATGGCTTGCACCTGTCACCCTTAGGCTTTCAAATATTGGCCAAGGTTCTTGCCACCCCCATAGTGCCTTTTTTAGGCAAGGCTCAAAAGACAAACCCATGCTGTAAATAGCACAAGTAACAAAAATCTGAGGTAATACTACTCAGTGCCAGAAATCTAAACCTCAAAATGCATGCACTCGAGGCACTCCTCAGTATGGAGAAAATTGATATATGTGCAGTAACAGAAACCTGGTTTAAGGCTCTAGAGAGCACCCCAGCACTATCAGGCTACAACTTTTACCATACATTTCGGCTACAGAACCCATACTGAAATACAAAAGGCGGGGAGTATCCATATTCATCAAGGATACCCACACCTCCAGGTTAGTGGTACAGCATGATGCTTCAGAGATTATCCACGTGCAACTAACAATGGGCAAAACAGCAATTCAAATTGTAGCTTGCTACATATCACCCACCATGTCCCAGGACCCCAATTCCGCATTTCTGGAAACACTGGGTAACATAAAGGTTCTACCAAACACCCTAATATTGGGTGATTTCAACTACCCAAACATTAACTGGGAGAACTACTCAAGTACTAACTCCCTTGCCCAACATTTCCTAGAATTTATAAATTTAAATGCCCTGGAACAACTGGTCAACACTGCCACCAGAGGTGACACCATATTGGACCTGGCCATCACCAACATGGACGACCAGTGTTCCACACCGGAGGTTAACTCCTCGCTGGTTAGATCTGGCCATAAACAAATAATTTTGGATATCCACATTTTGCCCCCACTCCCAGACAAGGAAACCACTATGAAAAATTTTTCAAAAGCAAACTTCATGTTATATAAGATGGAGGTGGAAAGTTTCAAAGCCCCCATGCTAAAGGATAACACTGTCCAAGCTGAAAAATCCTTTACTAATGCATTCTACGGGCACCTACAAGAATGCATGGATCGTGCTATCCCAAGCAAAACCAAGACTCACTTCTCCAAGAAAAGGAAACCAGTATGGTGGACCCCTGCCATAAACAAGCTATACAATAGAAGGAGGAAACTAGTACAGAAAAGAGTAAAATCCTAAGAAGGGAAGACATCCCTGATCAGTATCAGCAAGAAACTATGATCCCTCATAAAATCCTCCAAGGTGAGCTTTGAAAGAAAACTTGCCAAGGACTTCAAAGATAACCACAAGGCATTCTTTAGCTATGTCAAGAATCTAAGTGGCAATGCTCAGATCTGCTTGGAGTTAGTGCAGAATGGTGCAAAATACACTGAACCAACCGATATTGCCAACATCCTGGCAGACAGGTTCAATGCAAACATCACCCCCCCTCTCACCCCTAAATGGGCCCATAATCATACCAGAAGAATGTAGAGTCCCTGAAATCACAGACACTCAGGTTAAAATAGCCCTCTCCAAAGCCAAAAACACAGCATCAATGAGACCGGACGGTGTCCCAGGCTGTGTCCCACATGAGCTCAAAGATGAACTAACCTCTCACCTAAACACACTGCTCAAACTCAGCCTCTCTGTTTTTTTCTGAGGAAGTTGCTACATTTTGGCAATGAAAAGCGCTTCAGTTAAACAGTTTTCTACTAGTGGTGGTCTGCTGCATTGGTGTTGCCGCTAACTTGGTTTATTTTCAAACTCAGCCTCTCCACAGGTTATGTACCCATAGACAGGTGCACAGCAACAGTTATTCCACTCCACAAAGGTGGAGCTACAACAGACCCTGGGAACTATTGCCCTATAAGCCTGACTAGCTTGGTCTGCAAGGCTGTGGAGCGCATCATCATGGAACTCATTAACAGAGACATTGGGAACCTCCAAACTCTGGACCCTACCCAGCTCTCCTTTGTTAAGGGTAGATCATGCCTCCTAAACCTGGTGGACTTCTTTGAGACAGTTACCAAGGCTATAGATGAGGGAAAGGTGGTACACACAGCCTACCTAGACCTTGCAAAGGCCTTCAACACCATTCCCCATTCTGGTATTATAGACAAGCTCACCAGCCTGAACATAAACCCCTATATCACAAGATGGGTTGCCAATTGGCTCATGGACAGAACCCACATGGTAAGAGTTGCGGGAGCTAGGTCTGACTCTAAATCGTTTACATGTGGCTTTCCCCAGGGATCAGTCCTAGGACCCCTCCTGTTTGGCATATACTTCTCAGAGGTACCGACAAGCACAGGAGGACTATGGCTGACCAAGTTCACAGACAACTGCAAACTAGGGGCTATAATTGACTCTCTGGCTGACATAGACATCCTCCAAAAGGGTTCTACTGAGACGGATATCTGGTGTCAAAATCATGGCCTCAAGCAAAATGCCAAAAAGTGCATAGTTATTGCCTTTGGAAATAAAGTACCCACAAACTATCACATAGGTGGTAGTCCGCTAAATACAGAAAACGTAATAAGGGATCTGGGGACCCAAGTAGATAGTAATCTCTCCTTTGATAATCACATTGCCAAAGTGGTTAGAAAATCCTTCTATGTGGCCCACATAATCACAAAAGGGTTTGCATCCAGATCAAAATAGGTCATTGTGCCCCTCTACTCATCACTCATCAGACCCATCATAGAGTATTTGGGATCTACCTTACAAGACACCTGCAACAGCTGGAAAGACCACAGAAGTACCTCACCAAGAGGATCACTGGCCTCAAACAGATGCCCTATGCAGCTTGACTGAAGAAACTCCAGCGTACTCGGTTGCATACCGCCTGCTCAGAGGTGACCCCTGTTTGACATACAAGGCCATGTCCAACCCAGAATTGATGAACATGCTCCACCTAAAGAAAATCTTATCCCCTCAAGCCACATGCTCTAGGGATCTAAACCTCACCACAACAATAAATAGGACGTGCTGGAGGGATAGATTCCTGTCCCAGAGACTTCCCATGCTTTGGAACAAGATTTCAATCTACATTAGGCAGAGCTCCTCACTAGCACTCTTCAACAGAAACCTTGACGAGTGCATGGGAAACAGAAAGTTTACCCCAGGGATCACTTCAGTGGCTCTGCTGGACACAGGCACAGGGAACTAATCTAAGGGGACAGCAAAAGCCAACACATTCTGGCTAGGCTTATAAATGCCTTCGGGCAGATAGCCTAGTACCTACCTATGAACCTATAATATATACTACTTGTCCTAGATTAGGAAGGACATGTTTCCACTAGATCGGAATTTTCCTTTGGCAACTCACTTTTTCTTTTTTATGTATGCAAATTTTATGTTAATCAGCATACATATTTCTGGCCTGTTGTACCCATTTTTCATGTTTTTTTTTCCAGATATTTTATGCTTCCATGTTGAGAGGTATGTATAGCTTGGCTGTACCCATCCCATGGTTGATAATTATACATTACTCCTACTATAATAACTGGGATTATACCATAAATAATTTGAGGGGACCAATGCATGGGATAAATCATCTAGTAGTATATTTTGTATGATCGTGGATTTGAAATTGACTAGATTTAGACCCTATTATAGTTGGGAATGCTTTATATATATAAAACTGATTTTAAGAGAGACAAAGGGAGAAAGTACTGCATATAAATCCAAGTGTAAGCATGAGAATGGAACGAAACAAAGTTTTAAAATATGCAACAGTTATACGAAATTAGTGATTTAGATTTAGAAAGTAACATATCCTTACAAGAGGTGGAACTAGTGGTTGATAACAACATAGAAATAGAAAAAATAAAGAATTTCAAATGAACAAAAACTATTGCTGAAATGTTTGGTTAGTTGGTAAAAATTAATGTCTGCTGCCTGGAAAGAAAGAGAGAGAACAGATTTAAATGAGAGCAAGCTAGCATCATTATATCTATTAGATGTACATTTCGATATTTGTCTAACCGATAGCCAGAATAGGAGGGAAGAACTGAAAAGTAATAGTTAGAATCCAAACTTTATGCAGAAGTCATATGCTATGTCTCTTAGTTTTCTCTACTTCCTCCATACTGTACTCTACACTTCTATTTCATCCACTACATAAGTACAATACAAAGACAATGCTAATCTATACTGGCAATATGATATGATATGTTTACATGTATGCATACTGAATATTGTACTACACTGCTGTATACTCTCTCTCTAAAAATCAAACTCTTGTGCTATTTATGTACTCTATTAATTTTTGACCATTTCTAATATGTAATCATTTGTACTGCTTCTTATTTTGTTATCTTATTACTTTGTACATATTTTTACTATATATGATTGCTACATGTGTGGAGCTTTTCTCCTCACGCCTCCACTGAAAATGGGCTATTGGCCCAGTCGGACATACCGAGTAAACAAATGTAAAATAAACAAATAAATAATGGAAAATTTTCTATCAGCAGATCTAATAAAGAATGGGAGTTCCTATCAACAGCGAATAGGCTTATGTATGAACAATTAATAAATAACAGAAGTAAGGAATACTAATTTGTAAATCTGTATGAAAAGCTTATACTCATAAAACTGCAAAGGGAAAATAAGTTTCAAATGAAATGATGATTTAAGCAAAACAATGGAAGGGAGGTATTACTGAAAACTATGAAGATGAATAAAAGGTTGAAGAATTAAGGAAAAGATAACAGTTGAACATGTGCGATAGTTATTTAGAAATGGATTAGAATTTGAGGAGGAGGAGTAGCAGAAAATAAAGAGGAGTGACTCTCTTACAGAAAAAGTGGAAGGGCTTGGTGGGTGCAAGAAATGGGAAGGAAAGACAAAGACAGAAACAAGTCTGCACGGAGAAGGAGCAGAGAGAGAGAACAAAAATGAATACATGAACAGAATGTCAAAGAAACACAAATTTATAGAAATATAAACAATTATAAGAGTGGTAGGAGTCAAGGCATATATGACAATGATGAGGACTGCCCAGACCAAGAATAAGGAAAGCAGACCCAGGGGTAATGTGTAATTTAGCATAAAAACATTTTTTCCAAGATCCTAATAAGTTTAGTGATAAGAGAAGTTTTGGCAAGATTCACAAGAAAAAAAGAATGGCAGTGCAGAATGGTAAAACACACTCAGCCAAGTTTATTTGTGATAAAAGTAATGCTTCCTATCTGTACGGATGGAAAATAGACTTTGAAAATTATTTATTTATTTTACATTTGTTTACCAGTAAAGTCCGACTGGGCACATGTTTTTTTTCAGTGGAAGCCCGGGGAGTTAAGCTCCAGAAAACAGTATAAACATGTAGATAAGATAAATAATCCAACTATATTCAATTAGCATACCAGTTCAACAATAGGACAAGACTGGGAAATACAGCATCTAGTGGAAGCAATAACAAAAGAACAATACTTGCATTTGGACAAGAAGACAATAGAATGAGGGAAGAGAATGAGGGAGGTGTGTAGTAAAAATAGCAACAACTATAACAGATGTAGACAGATATAAAGAGCTCAGAATTAACCAGGGTGTTAACAAGAACAAAGCCAGTATTCTATAAAGTTAGAATTTAGGAGTTTTTTGAATTGTGCTAAAGAGCAGTTAGAGGAAATATTAGATGGAAGTTTGTTCCACATTTTTGGAATAACATTGGAGAAGAGGGATTCGTCAGCTGAGTTAACTTTGGTGTTTTTTAACAAAACATTGTTAGTAGAGCGTAGAGGTCTGATAGAGGTATATGGTTGTATTATATTGTTGACAACAAGGATTTTATCTAGCTGGTATAGGATCTTGTGAGCTAAGACAAGTTGTTTATAATGAAGCAATTGAGGAAGTTCAAGCCAGTTAGTTTAAGTGCAGTGCAGTGATATGACCTATGTGAGGCATCAGTAGCAGATTTGGCAATTTTATTGTAGCAGGATTCAAGTTTGGTGAGGTCAGTTTTATGGAGGTTGGTTAGTTTTGGGGAGGCATATAAGAGAGTTGACAGGAGGTGTGTATGGGCAATAGTAGCGTTTGTAGATGTAGTTAGGAGCTGCCTGTTTCTGTATAGAAGACCTATTTTGTTGTGAACTTTTTTAATAGTTTGTGCAATATGGATGTCACATTTCAGATTATTGTCAATTTCAATGCCTTACTGTTTTGTATGTGTTACTGGGGCAATAATGTTTTTATTACTGGATTCTAAGTTGAACATTACGTGAGAAGAGTGAGTTCTTGAGGGGTAAAAGAGAAGTAGTTTTGTTTTACTGAGGTTTAGAATGAGTTGTGAGTTGGTAAGTCATGTTTCCACAGACAGGAATGAATCTTGAGTTATGGTGTCGAGGTCTTGTAGGGAGGAGGCTGCACATTTAAGGGGTAGAGTCCTCTGCATATTGTATCACAGAAGCATGAGAAGTGGAGGTGTGAAGTTGATTGGTTGTGAAACTAGTAAAAGCTCTTGTGAATAATAGAGAGTTGTGAAACCAAGAAAACATTTTTATAGAAAGAAAGCAAGAGAAGTGCATGCCACTGAGATGGTAAGGAGAGGATCAAGACTGGGAAATGAAAATGACAAACTGAAAAACTAGAGACAAAGAAAAATCCCATTAGTGACACTGTTCAATGTCTAAAGAGAAAGGAAAATTAATGATTCATTAATGTTTATGACTGGAACAGTGTTTTTTTCAAGGAAATGTGATATAAACATATAATTTTGGTTGAAAGAGTACTTAAAGATACCCAACGGGATGTGTGGTGCTGTAAATGATTAGAAGCAGAATGTGATATAAAATCAGAAGAAACAAGATGACTCAATAATCTACACAATCTGTTGGAATTCATCAATGAAAACCAGGCCATATTCAGAACTATTTTAACTCCTTACAGCTGTGCGCGCCTTCAGGTGTTTCTGCAGTTACCTCCTACTGATGCATCTAGGCATCAAATATTGCTTGTTCATATTGGCATTAATAATGCCAAAACCATGATAAATACAAAATATCAGAAGATTTCATCTTAAGGCATACATGACTGCAAACACAATAGTATTGACATTTGACATCTGTCTAATGCAGCTAAAGAGATATTGAATGGTATTTGTATACTATTTATCTGTATCGGAATCATTTTCATATTTCTCTAAATATCTCAACATTCATGCAAAATAGACAGAACTGCATAGCCTCATATGAAAGCCAACATCTATATAAAGAAAATCCTTTTGGCAATATGTGTCTTGCTTGAATGGTTACTGAGCTATCATAAGCTGTTTATACAACATTACAAAATTAATATTCACTGCCTTTATTTTGACTTATAAAATCCAGTTTAAAGCATCAAAATGAATGAGTGCAACTAACGTAAAGATTAATTTATCCTGAATAGTTTGTCATTTACAGTTTTATGGCACACACCTACAGTTCCAGAGATATGAATATTTGTTAGAACTGTAATGTGATAACTTCATTTTTAAAGACTCAAGCCACACCCCCTGGGAGTTAAAAGTACACAATCAAAAGTAACAAAAATGGACCTCAAAACCACAGTAACAATATCAGAAAACAAGCCCAGAAAGGCAATAAAATTGGCCGCAATGCAGCTTTATTGTTGAACCAGTACAACACAGCTCAACTCATCCAGTAAGTGGTTTCATCTAGCGATAGACTTCTTCAGATTGAAACTCTTCTTATGTTAATTGAATAATTGCTCAATTGATTATTTAATTGCTTTTTTTTTTTGTATAAATAAGGCAAGTGACTTGTTTTTACAGACTCAAAAGTGCCATATTGGAGGCAATGAATTAAGAAATTATGTTATCTGAAAGGGTCTATATTAAAGTGTCGAAAGTGATGTTTGCTGAACACGTCTTAATCGACACAGTAATATCGACTTTTCTAAAACCTGAATGGCTGAGTCAGCGATTTTTTTCCCCATGGGAAAAAAAAAATCTCTTGGCCATCATTCGGGATTTGCCCTTTTCCCCAGTGTAGTGCGATCTTGGAGTTGGTATATTTAGTTAGGGGGTGTGCGGGGCAAAGCCCCCCCCATGTTGTAGGGTTTGTAAGTGTTTTTTTTTTTTTTTTTTATATACGGCCGAATTATTTTTTTTCTCTGAGAAAAAATTTGCTGACTTGGCCATTCGGGTTTTAGACAAGTCGATATTACTGTGTCGATTAAGACATGTTCGGCGAACCTGTCTTTTGACATAGTAATATAGACCCCATCTAAAATAATCACAGAAAACTGCTCTGTACTTCTATGGTGACATCTGGCTTGCATTTCAAATAAATTGGGTGATAGTCAATTCAGAAAGGTTTTAGAAATATGGGACATTATTAGCTTACAAAAAACTTTGCTTGCAGACAATGATACCTTCCAATGACAACATTACAAACTTTATGAGGTAGAAGCTAAAAAAGAAAAACATTGAGACATGTTAATGGATGTTCAAAAATATTAGTTAAATTAATATAAAACTTAACTACACAATGTTTACAAAAGATGGACTTCTGTATATTGGTAGAAATTGCATATTGTAGGGAGACTTTACATACATTAAGTGTCTGTATTACGTCAGAAAGAAAGCTGGAATAAGAAATATACATATGAGAGAAACTGATGCTGTAATAAAGGATGAGTGGCAGTTTCAATACCCATATTGGTCAATTTAATGCTTATCTGAACTTATCAAGAAAAAAAACATGTGGCTTTCTCCAGGTACTCTTTGTTTCCTCGATCACAAACGAAAATAAAGGAATCCCAAAGAGATGACTGGTAAAACCAACAAGCGATTCCTGGTAAATCCAGTAACGTTTATTGCTCACACTTAATAAAAACAAAAATTCAAAAACACTTCGTCAATACTTCGTTAATACATACTATGTACTTAGCGCTTTCACCCACAATGAATCTGGGTTTCTTCAGAGTACAATTGTAAGGTCTCAGATGTAACATTTTATAGCTTGCTTAATTGATTAATTAGATTAATTAATTAAACACAACGCCTATTAGTCCAACAAGAAGCAATTTTTGATACCTTGAGGTTTTGTAGTATTCACTTTAAAAATAATGATAATAACAATAGTCGTGGTAGTACTGAAAGTCATAGTACTAATAATGTTAATGAAATACTTCTCTATTTCATCCTAGTGGATGTACTGCTGTATAGTTCATTAAATATTTATGATTTCAAACATATAAAAAAAACATTATGGGATAGCTATTTATATAGAAAACTGATGTAATTATATATGCTAATTAACTTGTATAAAAGGGCATATATTTTGTTAAAACTTGTTATAAAATGTTAAAACAAGTTTGTACTTATTAAAATTAATAATATATAATTATATGTAAATAAATAAATAGATTATATATATAAATTACATAATAATATAAAATAAAATATGATATATATATGTGATATTGAAAAATAGTTACTTATAAATACAAATATAAATATCAATTTAAATACATGTATAAATAAGATCATAAAAATTAGTTAGAATAATTAATGTTTAAATGCATATTGAATACAGGGTATAAGAAAATTAAGTAAAGTGTTACATTCCTATACATAATAGGTGATATACATTTAATTTAAGAACATTTAGTGTCAGCAGCATTGTTAAATACAAATGGATTTGTGTTTCAAAACACTAGCAATACTTATATGTGCATTTAACCCTGGTTCTGCACTGGCATTGAATCTATGTTTACTGAAGATCAAAGCACACGAACACAGTTGAGTAAAAGCAAAACACCTTTATGAAACACAAAGCTTTCGGGATAACTCCCTTTTTCAATGATCCCGAAAGCTTTGTGTTTCATAAAGGTGTTTTGCATTGAATCTAAGTTGCCACAAACATTCCTTTGTTAACAGTAAATTATCCAAATCACCTTCCTTTTCCCAGGGATTATAAATCCTGTCTATAATGAAAAATAAAAATCTTTTAAAGTTGGTACAAGTGGTGCTGTGCACATAAAGAGCATTTGTTTCTTTTTTATGTTTAATGTCTCTCATGTGTTCCAGGATTCTCTCTCTTAATTTTCTCTTAGTTTTGCCAACACAGAATCCGGGACATGATGTACAGTTGGCTACATAAATAACCAGTTTAGTGTTACAGTTACAATTACAATGTCCCGGACATTGTATTGTTCTCCCGTACCCTTGTACCATGGTGTAGGGGCCATCATTAATAAATTTGCAAGTTTTACATAACCCACATTTTGTCATTTTTGATGTATTGTAAAGGAAGGTGATTTGGATCACCTATTATGTATAGGAATGTAACACTTTACTTAATTTTCTTATACCCTGTATTCAATATGCATTTAAACATTAATTATTCTAACTAATTTTTATGATCTTATTTATACATGTATTTAAATTGATATTTATATTTGTATTTATAAGTAACTATTTTTCAATATCACATATATATCATATTTTATTTTATATTATTATGTAATTTATATATATAATCTATTTATTTACATATAATTATATATTATTAATTTTAATAAGTACAAACTTGTTTTAACATTTTATAACAAGTTTTAACAAAATACATGCCCTTTTATACAAGTTAATTAGCATATATAATTACATCAGTTTTCTATATAAATAGCTATCCCATAATGTTTTTTTTATATGTTTGAAATCATAAATATTTAATGAACTATACAGCAGTACATCCACTAGGATGAAATAGAGAAGTATTTCATTAACATTATTAGTACTATGACTTTCAGTACTACCACGACTATTGTTATTATCATTATTTTTAAAGTGAATACTACAAAACCTCAAGGTATCAAAAATTGCTTCTTGTTGGACTAATAGGCATTGTGTTTAATTAATTAATCTAATTAATCAATTAAGCAAGCTATAAAATGTTACATCTGAGACCTTACAATTGTACTCTGAAGAAACCCAGATTCATTGTGGGTGAAAGCGCTAAGTACATAGTATGTATTAACGAAGTATTGACAAAGTGTTTTTGAATTTTTGTTTTTATTAAGTGTGAGCAATAAACGTTACTGGATTTACCAGGAATCGCTTGTTGGTTTTACCAGTCAACTCTTTGTTTCCTCCCACCTCTCAAATATTTGCAGTAGGCAACTTGATGACTATAAATCTTGAAATTGCCCCTAGATAGATGTGTGTGTGTGTGTGTGTGTGTGTGTGTGTGTGTGTGTGTGTGTGTGTGTGTGTGTGTGTGTGTGTGTGAGAGAGAGAGAGAGAGAGAGAGAGAGATTGAGAGAGGCGAAAGGGAATCAAACTCTACTACCCTTTACTACCTGCCTAGTAAACTCTGTGAATGGTGGCAGATGTCCAATGGGGTCACAGTAGGAGGTGGACACAACTCAAGAAGCACTGGTGGATGGACTGATAAAAAAAGAGGCTGTAAGCTGATAATAAAGTTAACAGTTATGGGAGAAATCTGTTGAAGGTTATTAAAAAAGTATAATTTGAAAATAAAGCAAAACTGATCGAAAATCCAGAATCAACATGCATAACAAGAAGAGGACGATCTCCAATGTGTTATGTAATACTAGAAAATGTATAATTCTAAATTATTCTACTTCAGTCCTAACTAGAACTGAAATTGATTATTTTCCTATAGAGCTGCAATTACAAATAGAAAATAGGCAATATTTAAACATGAAATGAATAAAACATTAAGCTGTGGTATTAAAAAGACAAGCTTGGATTTGGAATTATTGGATTCTCAACAAAAATTAATAAAACATACTAATAAAATACTTTTTGTTAATAGGATCAGATCAGTATCGTGAATATACAAGAAATTATTAGAATAAATTAATGACAGTTTCAGCTAGTCATTTGTTAGAATGACTGAAAAAAATGAAGGAAACATACATAAAAAAGACAATTTGATTATGAATGCCAATGTGTGAAAATACAGTACTTAGCAAGCTTGAGAGACAGAGGTTGAAAATGAGATCAATTAGAAATGAAAGAAAATATAAACAATTAAAAGACCAGTATAAAAAGATAATAAAATATAGGAAATTAGCTCAAATGAAAACATTAGGAAATGTTAGAAATGTTAAATAAAAATGATAAGTGATTTTGGATGATGATGCCACATGATCTGAAAAATATTGGAAAAGTGACTGTTTTATCTGTAGTAAAGAATGGTTGAGATACAGTACAAATAATTTCATTACAAGGAAAATAAAGATGAAAATTAAAGGATAAAATCAGAATAATAAAAAAAGCATTCTGTATACAACTAACTGAATTAGTTATACGGAACTAAAAAGACTCAGAGTAAATACCTAACTGACTATGCTATTCAAAAACAATGGCTATAGTTGGACAAATATTTTCATTTACTTAATGAATATGTTAAAGAAAGTAAATATCTAGAAACACAGAAAGGAGGTATAGTTGTCCCAATAGTTAAAAAGGGTAACAGAAAGATCCATCTATCTGTTGCTTGATAATATTACAGGATGCTGCTCAACACGTTACAGGAGAACGGCCGATGTTATGACTAATAAGTGTGTAATACATGTGCACTGCAAATAATTAAATCACAAATGGTGGTTTTGCTTTGCAATATCTAACTGAAAGATATGCTAAATTAAGGGAAATCAAATTACTAACAATTTATGTTGATCTAGAAGTAGCATTTAACAATATTAATAGAACATTCCTATGAAATATTATGAATCAGATATGAATTTCCAAAGGTTTAATAAGGATGATAAACAAACTATCTAGCAAAAACTGAGCAAATTTCTAAGGTTCAAAGGAAGGAAAATACATCACAAAATTTAACATTTAGAATGGAGTAAGACAAGGCTACTTATTAGTTATGTGGCTATCTCTACTCTATATAGATAAAATTATTAATTATTAATATGGTGTGCATACATATATAAAAGCTCCACAAAAAATGGAAAAATGAATTATCATTATTTTGCATATACCAAGGACTTTGTTTTCTTATATTTAAGCTTATAAGTACTGAAAATATTGAAATCTTTAAAATTAATTCTGAATGAAAATATTCTAAATCTAATCGTGACAAAACAAAGTTAATGGTTGCCCATTAAGAAAAAATACAATTTGTACATTAAGAAAAATAGAACAGAAGAGGTTAATTAATTAATTAATTAATTAATTAATTAATTAATTTAACATTTGTTTACTGGGAAAGTCTGACTGGGACTGAACCCCATTTTTCAGTGGAGCCCTGGAGGGGGGGGGGACTCTCCAAATGCATGTCTTTGGAATGCATATAAATATTTGGGATTATTACTTTTTTCTTCTGATACAAAATGGACAATACATATGAAATATATGTAACTTCAGTTAGATATAATTTAGGTGGGCCTTAACAAAGTCTGACAAGAAATGTGGAAGTTGGAGTGGTTTATCCTAGACTGCAAGCATGATTTGATATCGAGCAAATGTGTGATGGGATTTGGAAAATGTAGCCATATTGTTTTTAGCAAATTTGTGAGATGAGCAGCCACTTACAAAACATGTGCAACTCAGAGACACACATACTGCTAGTGGTAACTGTGGAGCAGCAAAGCTAAGCATAGGATCTACTAATGCCATATAACATGGTAACAAGGATTATTATTAAAATTAATGGTTTGGCGTATGCAAATGAGGAAAATCAATATTGTGGAGCAAGTCAAAAATGTATAAATGACATGCTACAGATGGTGCAAGCAATGGAATTGAATTCCATAGATTCTGGTGTTCATGCTGATGAAATTGTGGAAAAAAGTTAGAGCTGCTGTCACATCAGTCGCTGTGTATTTCCAACATGCTGTAGTTGAACCCATTAGTTACTGTAGTGCATGTCATAGCCCCTGGAGGTGGCATGTCATCTGGCTGCACTTTACTTATGTACTCCATGATGCTAACAGTATGGATCGCTACCAAACTGATGAGGAGACAATGCAGGATACAGTGGACATGTGTTTACCTCATTTGGAGCCTTATAGGAGCCAATCATTACCTCTTCCAGTGGATACCAAGATATGCATGGCTTTATATATACTAGCTACAAGGACCTTTCAGTGACCTAGTGGGAGCACAGTGATAGCATCTTAAACATCTGCCTCACAAATACTTCATCAATTTGTCAATACCAAGCTACAGTGTGTTGGGGTATAGTCTCCATATACCATAGAGGAAAGAATGAACAGCACAATGGACTACTACAACGCAGTTCAGTTCCCTGAGGTTGTTGGAGCCATAGACTGAACCTACATTAAAATTAGTTCCATCCTGTGAAGATTGAGATAGAGGTGCATAAACCTCAAAGGGTATCACTACATCAACTGCCAGGTGGTCTGTAATGCAGAGGTACCATGTGCAATGTTTTTACAGTCCACACAGACATTTTTCATAACTCCCACATATGCCACACCTAAGACCTCTACCACCATTTTGTAAAGTATGATTCCCAAAGGGCCATTATACCGGTGATGACAGATATGTCATGGAACCCTGACTGATGATATCCATTGGACATCCACACAATGAAGCAGACCAGGGTGGTACATTTCAGTATATTCACAAACCAGGAACATTACTGAACATGTGTTTGGACAGCTGGTAGCTTTCACTATTTATATTTATCAGGTGGTGCCCTGCAGTATGATCCTTGCACTTATGCAAAAATATTTACAGTATGTGCAGTGTTAAACAATATGATACTGAATAGTCAGATACAGCAGAGGGGGTTGGGGGGGGACAAGCTACAAAGGGAGTGCAATGCAGCATACTAGGCAGTGGATGCAGATCCAGTGGAGGAGCCAGATGAAAAAATCTATACACTAGACAGAGATGGGCACAGTATTCTGTGGTACTGGCAAAGAGGCAGTGGCTAGCATAAAGCTTCAGCCCCTAGGAGATCTTAGTAAAGCACAAACACTACATTAAAACTGCTGCACACAAACCAAACACAAGACTCTGCTCACCCATACATATGCTGGCCACACTGTGTATCAGACATGGGAAAATGAAGCAGTCATGTACAATAGACAGGGTACAGTTATCATGTGCACAGGTGAGGAGAGAATACATCTGCAGATGCCTTTCACATGGGTATGTATGAATGCTTAGGTGATGCATGTGAAAGAGTGCAGGTGTCTGGATGGGTTGGGATTAATGGGGAATGGGAGTGGTGCTTTAACAGCTCACATCTGGAAATGTGGTGTGTGTGTGTGTGTGTGTGTGTGTGTGTGTGTGTGTGTGTGTGTGTGTGTGTGTGTGTGTGTGTGTGTGTGTGTGATGTACTGTAAGCACTGGTGGTGTGACTTTGTTAGCTGGAAAACAGCCTTAGTATTAGGTGTAGCATTGCATGTGGACCTAATGAAGGGGTCCAGGGTATGCATGGCAAAGAGATGGACATCCCATACATGTACCTTCCCATGGGAATTGCCTCTACCAGCAGTAGCCCTGATTGTAACATGTACCTGGCTGGATGTTGGCATGTTGTTTGACTGTGATCAATGTCTATCACCAGACGTGACACTACTATGACTGCCAAGGCCAAAGGAAGTCCTCTCCTGGGTGCAGACACCTCCACAACAGATGCAGCAGTGGACATGCTAGTGCTGTTTAAGAGTGGTCTACCTCATTCACAACTAAGATGATCACCATCTGTAGACGTACCTGTGGAATGGCATTAAGAACAGCACCTGATGTTCAGTAAGTGACCAGAAGAGGACAATGCAAATTACAATAAGTGAATTACGCATACTGGACATCCTTCATGGAGGTCATCCCACACAGCTTGCATCAGCCTGAAAAACTCTGCTATGGCTGTGTTGATGGTACTACCCTTTTTTTACATTATCTTACATTATAGAACTGCACATACACCGGGTTGCAGTCAATGACGCAACAACTTCAGGGGGAAAGGGCAACTACTGGCAAATTCCAATATGTGTCTTTTATGAGATGACACACATCCTTGTTTGATGGTGTCCCCAGTAAGCTTTTGTCCCTATGTGGTGTGTGTTCTCAAGAATAGAGGCTGTGTCCATAGATTGTGTAGGGTATGCAGTGGTGACATTGTCTGTATCCAGTGCGCGCGCGCGCACACACACACACACACACACACACACACACACACACACACACACACACACACACTGTATTACCCTGACCATGATAGCTCACATTTGTTGTCATCTTCAGGGGCATCAGATCCTTTGACCTCAGGCATTGGCATTTCCAGAATGGTGTTGTTGGGTACAGAGTCACCTTTTAACATTGCAAAGAACAACAAAATGTGTAAATAAAGCCCAGTATCAGATATGCACTAAATCAAGTGTAACAATAATACCTATAGAAGAACCCTAAAGTGAAATACAGTACCTTGAGCAGAGGGTTGTAGTGGTGGAATCCCTAATATTCCTATATGACCCAAACAGACATTAACAACTAGGCAAAAGAGGAATGGGTCTGGTGGAACTATATGTGTTGCTGTAGAGAAATAGCTGTACATATCTGGGGCATGTTCTCTGGATATTCTTGTTGCCCAGTAACCTTTAGCTTGACATCCAGCACTGCACTGTGGGGCCAATTTCAGATGTCTGTGCCTCTGAGGAAGGCCAGGAATTCCTTTGTCTCTGTCAGAGGTGGCTCAACCAACAGGATCACAACCTGTCGAACTACCTTCCCATGCCTAGTGGGCAACTTGTTCCTTTGCAACATGAATAATGTTGCAGTCCCTAAGCTGGACCATGACATATGTATGGCCCTGGTCACTAAAAGCATTTATATCCAGCACCAGACCATTCCAGGTACAGTAACGGTAGACTAATTTAGCAGCATCTAAGCCAAATGTTGGCCATGAACCTGTCTTTCCACTTAGTTATGTCTTCCGACCCAATAGTATGTTTGTACTTTGCCTGTTGATGAGACATTGATCTGAAAGTATGGAAAACACTGGTATGAACATTAAGGTGTGAAATGGCTCACATATGCCCTCCCATTGTTCGTTTTCATAAACATACAATGTGCTACCTGTACATCTGGCATTCCAATGCCTGTAATGTTGGAGAACACCCAATGTCAGTCACATAACAGCACTGACTGAATTCCTCCTGCAGTGCAATGACTCTACTACTTCAACTGTTCTGGATAATATCAATGCAACCTGGCATTGTTAAAAACAATTTGTCAAATGTGGCGGATTAATACAATATACAACAGTCAATTCATTTAAAACCTACGTATTCCAAGTCCAGGATGGAGCTGAAATGAGGAAGTGCATGTTGGTGTGTTTCCCATTAGGCCTCACAATCCTTATGCACAGCAAATACAGATCCAAGGATTATTTCATTTTTGTTCTATAACCCATGAAAATGTTATCACAGCTTAACTGAAAAAGCTGAGAGTTATCTCATTAAAGGTGTTCCATTGGAGACTACTGCTGAGGTGTGAATTATATTTGGTACTCCATGTCTTCCTTCATAGTGTGATGAGGCTTAGTGCCTTCCCACATGCTTGTATTGTACAGATTCCTCCTTTTGGGTACAACAATTATGCAAATGCTGGCTCAACACAGAACTTTTCTTGAATTACTGAATTTCCAATTTGTGCAGACTGGCCACACTCCACAATAAGATCTACACAGAGTTGTACACACACCTGGGCACCTGCAGGCAGCACTGCTCATAAGTGGTTCTACTTATGGATCTGGGGTGATAGCTGTAATTCCACATAACACATATTAGCAATGGAATTGCTATAATGCATAGTTCACTAGCAAAGTATACAAACAAACTGTGCTACACTGTTTCACACCTTGAACTGCTATGTTTAGACATTGTCATCATACATTACATATATTAGGCTGTCCAACCAACAGTTATGGTTATGCAAATGAGCTGTCTTCCATTGCAAAAAAAAGCCAGTACAGCAAAAACTGAGAGTGATGTGAATTTCTTACCATTTCTGCCTGCAACTTCTCATATGCTGACTAATGGTGTAAAAGGGTTTCAACACTGATGGTATTCATGCACAAAGGTAATATGTGGGTGAATCAAAGATACTCATTCAACAATCACACCAGAATTATAGCCATAGGTTCCTGTTGGGCAGATATGAGGGCCTGGCATTAACATGTGCCACAGGCATTCCACGAAGAGAAAAAGTATCATCACCACTGTAGTGACCTTAAGAAATGCAATTTTGACCTCCTTAGCCAGTGGGAGGCCAAGATTAGAGTGCACCTACCACCTATATACTATAAGTAATCTCAGTCTTTCTTCTATGTGTAAACTACTAGTGTGTGGTATGCCCATATCTAACCTGCTCCCATTACTTTATCCATAACCACTTCACAGTTACTGACAATGCACAACTGCACAGGACAAAGCTGGAGCATATTAGTGGGAGTACACCTGGCACCTGCTACATACAGTAGAGCTGTATATGTTAACAAGCCATTTAGTTCTTAGTTGTTATAGCAGATATGGGTTTTCCATAGGGCTGATCCCTTAACAAGTTACCAAAATGAGACTTTATTTATGGAAATGCACGATTTTGGAAGACAAACCATTCCTACAAACAGTGAAAATGACTGGACTTCACTTTTTTCCCCTATATGAAAGCTGAGTGTTGTAGAATGTCAATTGTTTCTGGGCTATCCTGTAATGTTAAAGTGTTCAGGCTAGTAGTTTAATGCAACTGCATCAGGATTCCAAGAAAATATTTTTTCTCCAAATATCTTTTGTCTTTTTTTTTTATTTATTTTCTTTGTTTCGTTTCACAATAGTGAGTATCCTACATAAAGACAGGCTGGTTTTAATTCTGTTGTTGACACTTAAGTTGAAAGTTCAATACTCAGAGTGAAATGAAGGGTTGATGCTATATATGTCTGTGGGTGCATGCTTCTCTGGAATTATACATGCAGCTTAACGTGTTAAGGCAATGCTTCCAAACTGTCTTATGATGTCTGTTGGTTTGATTCCCCTGTTAGTAGATTATTTTGATTTCATTGTTGTTTGACTTTTATGTTTGTTGTACTTTAAGAATATGACAGATAGAGAATTGCATGGTAATTTTTGTGTAAAGGCATGTGTCCATTCCATTGGTATAAATCTCACACAATTGCTTTCACAATGTGCCTGGTCTACTTACATTATTGCATGTTTAACTTTGTGCAAGTGGCTCATGGATCAGCACATTGAGTCTTTGGGCAGGATTCATGAAGGCTTGCACGGAGTGTAAGAGATGTGTAACACTCCATGCAAGCCTCGCGATCCAGGAACAGCCCGAAACTCCGTGTAAGAGACCAGCTAAAATGTCTCTTACATGGACTGGGCGTGGATATGCTAAATACCTCACTTGCAGCCAAAAGGTATGCAAATGAGGTATATTAGCGATTCACGAAGCAGAAACCAGCCCATGTAAGAGCCGTTTTAGCTGCAGAAATGTACTCAGTTGACAACTGAGTACGTTTCTGCAAAAATCACAACGGAGCAATGTCAGCTCCAAATAAAGGGTGCATATGTGTCAGGCAGCATGTCAATGGCCAAATATGTGGCCATTGGCAAGGTAACCCGATGCAAATATTAAAAAAATATAATTGTTTAAACGCAGCGCAGCCCCGCGCAAACGGGCTGCGCTGTATAAAACATAAAAATGAAGGTTATAAACCCACAAATGTGGGTTTTATGCAATACATGGAATGACAATGCTGGGACCAGCAGACAAAAAACAACATGGCCACCGTGTAGTGGTTGCTAAGGGGGGAAGCTGAGTCTAAGACATGTAACTAAGCATTAGTAGGCAATCTCATGTAAATGAGGGTTAGGATACTGAATCCCACAGTCACATAGCAAATGAGCACAGTCTGAGTAGTGTAAGAGATACATAAGGGGGAGGAATAGAGTAGGAGATAGGTGACATCACAGGGGGGAATGGTAGAAAGAAATGCAGTTCATTGGAGGTCAGTGTAACATGACAGATGACAGACACAGATCAGGGAAAGAGGAGTGCCACAACATAAGCATGGGAAAGTCAAGAAATGGAAGGTGTACACTGTTAATTACACCAAAGTTTCTTGCTGGCCGTGCATGTGCACGTGTGCGTGCCATGAAGCGCGAGTAGGGCAGTGTGCGTGCGTGTAAGGTAGACTGAGTATGTGGGAGCCTGTTGGCAGACTTGTAAGACTGTTTGCGCTGGTGTGCGCGCGTTTTAACTCGAATAGGCAGATCCTGAACCATGTAAGCATCTGTGCACGCGTGTAAGCCACTGTGAGCGCATTTCTGCTGGTATGCACGCTGCTCCCCCCTGAGGAAACAGAAAGGAAAAAGGAAGCAACAGAATTAGTAGGAAGCTAGCAGGGAATACTGCTGGAGCTAGCAGGTGAAAACAATTAGAAGCAGGCAACTACACAGGCAGAATAGTAGCCCAGCCCAGCACTTAAAACTCTGCAAACAGCAGTGCAGGATGTTTCTCTCAAGAGACACTGCAAGACAGGAGTAAGCTATTAGAAGTGAAAACTGAAAAAGCTGAACTCAGAGCAGAAATGTTAGGGGCTGCCATAGCTGTCATAATGAGACATAGGCGACTTGCTGAGGGTGGTGACAATGCAGATGGTGCCAGACAACCCACAGTGAAGAGATGGAGAAGAGTGTACAGGCCCAGGGTCACCTACCATAGGTTACATAAGTTGGAGATAGTAGAGCGCTATAGAGTGGACAGAGAGCTCCTGCAGCAAATAGTCGAGCTGTGCAGGCCACGCCTCACACACAGAACCAACAGAGGGGAACCCATCCCAGTGGAAACCAAGGTATGTGTTGGCCTAAGAATACTAGCAACAGGTACCTTCCAAAGACCAACTGGTGATATGATGGGGATATCACAGGCATCAGCCTCCAGGGTACTGCACCAGTTCCTGGATGCCATGTCAGCACATGTTGATGATCATGTATATTTCCCCAATGCCCGTGAGGTATTGGCCAGCAATATGCGTCTCTTCCAGCAAATAGCGGAATACCCTGAGGTAGTGGGTGCAATAGACTGCACGCACATACGCATCAAAGCACCAGCCGGTGAGTGGGGTAGGGCCTACATTAACCACAAGGGCTTCCCCTCCATCAACTGCCAGGTCGTGTGTGATGCCCAGGGCATAATAATGAATGTGTATGCTGGCTGCCCTGGGAGCTACCATGATTCCCACATCTGGCATTTGACGCAGCTGTACCAGACATTTACCAATGGGGCCATCCCACACGAACACCTAGTGGGGGATGCAGGTTATGCACTGGAGCCGTGGCTGATGACACCCATCAGAAATGCACACGCACCTGAACAGGAACGCCATAATGAGGCACGTGCACAAACACATAATGTAATAGAGCGTGTGTTTGGGCTGCTCAAGTCATGGTTCCGGTGTCTGGACACATCTGGTGGAGCCTTGCAGTACTCACCAACTACATGTACCCAAATTGCCATGGTATGTGCTATGCTACATAATATGATCTTGCGAAAACAGCTGCAGCAGGACCAGCATAGGGCTGGGCCAAACAGCCCCCCACCATTGCCAAGGCCATCACAGGCAGAGCGTGACTCGGAGGAGGAACAACCTGAGCCTGCCCCAGTAGGAAGAAGGAGGCATGCCCAGTATGCCCTGGCCTTGGCAAAGAGGCAATGCATAGCACATACACTGGCTCAGTAGGAACCCTGGGAAAGATACCCCCTCTGACTCACTCAAATAATAACAGGGATGCCTAAAATGACATGACCTGCTCACAAACATGTACAGGGAGTGTAATATGTGCAGCCGACAGAGGCAGCCCTGCAGCACCACCTGAGGCATGAATGCCATGTGTTAAGTAATGTAACACCATGTACTATATGCACACCTGAGGACCCTGACTAACATCCACTCTCACCAAGCATGAAGCCACAAAATGACGATGGGATGATCAATTGCAATAACTGGCTGAAGTAATGCAGTTAGTCAAAGGGGAGCCAATGTGTTTCAGCCTGGGAAGACATGCTTAGCATGACATGATGCACCACCTGCTAGGGGTGGCGTGCACCTATCAGTCCAGGCCCCAAGGATACTGGCAAAGGCTGTCAGTACCCACAGCATGCCCTGAATAGGTAAGTCTCAAAACACAAACCCACCTTCATAGGTACCACAAGGGATAGGAACCTAGATGTAATGCTACCCAATGCCAGAAGTCTAAACAGCAAGATGCGAGCAGTGTAAACGCACACAGTATGGAGAATGTTGATATCAGTCCTGTAATAGAAAACTGGGTCAAGGCTCACATCAGCACCCTAACACTACCAGGTTACACCACCTTAGAAACAGTAGTCTGCATGACCTACCACTAAGCCATAACTCTTATACAAGAACATTGTGCTAAAACAAATATATCATGTAATAGTAGGAATGTAAAGGGAATATAGGATGTGTAGTACACAAAGCATGTCATTCATACTTACTGTCAAAACTAGTGGATTTCCATAATAGTAGTGTGTGAACAGAAACAGCCATGCTAGTTGGTAGCTAGTAGGTAATAATGTCAGATAATGTACATATATAAATGTATGTATATTTACATATATATATATATATATATATATATATATATATATATATATATATATATAGTTGTAGGTGTCAGTGTGCATACACACTACAGGAAACAGGAGAGAGGAATGGAGAAATGTGAATCTACAACACAACCTGACTGAAAGGGCAACGCCTATCTCACATACCCTTTTATAGCACTGTCCTGAAATCACAGTGAGAACTGCAATCAGTACGCAACTGGCTGCATGCAATTAGCAAATGCTGGCTTACAATTGGTGCAGAGGCCATCACATGGACTTATGCAGATATCTACAAAAGCATCCTGTACTCACACTCCACACATGCAATACGTTCATTGCACTGTCTGGAGGCAGACAGAGAGAGAAAGAGAGAGAGAGAGAGAGAGACAGAGAGAGAGAGACAGAGAGAGAAAGAAAAAAAAATAATAATAACAACACAAACAACAACACACAGTACACAAACTGAGTTGAAGCTGTCAGCAGTGACAGTACCAAGCCATGCCAGCAGCAGCAGGAAGCTGTAGTAGCGGTGACGCAACCAGCAGCGACAAACACAGGTAATGTAAAGTAACAGGTTAATAGTCTGCATAATGTGAACCCTCCATATGTGTCATAGGTCTGTATCTATAGGTATGTCCATGTTCATAGGTTCATAGGCTCATAGGTTGGTACTAGGCTATCAGCCCTAGGGCCTATACAAGCCTAGCCATAACAATTCCCTGGCTATTTCTTCCCACATTATTTACTTTCCTGGACCCCTGTCTAGCAGGGCGACTGACGTGATCCCTGGGGTGAATTTCCTTTCTCCCATCCAATCGTCAAGGTTCCTCTTGAAGAGGTCCAAAGAGGCACTCTGCTTGACATGTATGGGCAATCTATTCCAGAGTATGGGGAGTCTCTGGGTCAGGAACCTATCCCTCCAGCATGTTTTGTTTATTGTGATGACAAGGTTTAGATCCCTGGAGCGTGTAGCTCTGAGGGATTGGGATTTCTTTAAGTGTAGCATGTCCAACAGCTCTGGGTTTGACATGGCCTTGTACATTAAGCAGAGATCGCCTCTGAGTAGACGATATGCGGTCAGCATAGGGCATCTGTTTTAGGCCTGTGATTCTTTTAGTGAGGTATTTCTGAGGCCTTTCCAGTTGTTGCAGATGTCCTGAGAGGTACATACCAAATGGGGCATTGTATTCTATAATGGGTCTAATGAGGGATGAGTACAGTGGGACAATGACCTCCTTTTTTCTGGATGAAAAGCCCTTCGTGATGAGGTGTGCCACATAGAAGGAATTCCTGCCTGTTGTGGCGATGTGGTTATCGAAGGTGAGACCACTGTCCACCTGTGTCCCTAAGTCTCTTATCACACTTTCTGTGTTTAGTGTACTGCCACCTATATGGTAATTCATGGATACATGTTTTTTCCCAAAGGGGATAACAATACATTTCTTGGCATTGAGCTTGAGCCCATGGCCCTGGCACCAAGCATCTGTTTCTGTAAGGCCCTTTTGTAGAGTATCCACATCATTTGGGGATTCAATAATGGCTCCCAGTTTGCAGTCATCTGCAAACTTTGTTAGCCAGAGTCCCTTAATGTTGACCTGTACTTCAGAGAAGTAGATGCCAAACAAGAGCGGCCCCAGGACTGAACCCTGAGGTACTCCACTTGTCACTTGTCTGGAGCTGGATTTGGAGTCGGCTACTTTTACAGTGTGGGTTCTATCAGTAAGCCATTTAGCAACCCATTGGGTGACATAGGGATTAATGCCCAACTTAGTAAGTTTATCTCTGATTCCAGAGTGGGGGATGGTGTCAAAGGCTTTGGCAAGGTCTAGATAGGCTGTGTGGACCACCTTACCCTTGTCCATGGCTCTGGAGACTGATTCAAATAAGTCAATCAGGTTCAGGAGACAAGATCAGCCCTTCACAAACCCAAACTGGGTGGGGTCCAGTGTTTGAAGGTTGCCAATGTCTTTGTTTATAAGTTCCATGGTAATACGCACCATGGCCTTGCAGATAAGGCTTGTCAGACTGATGGGACGGTAGTTTCCAGGATCCAAGGTGGATCCCTCCTTGTGGATTGGGATAACTGTAACTCTGCGCCACTCAGAGGGCACGAAGCCTGAGGTGAGGCTATGATTAAACATGACACTTAGGTGAGGTGCCAGTTCATATTGTAGTTCATGTAGTACACAGCCCGGGATGTCATCTGGTCCCATGGATGCTGTATTCTTGGCTTTAGAGAGTGCGTTTTGTACCTGTGTGGCCGTTATTACTGGAATTTGGCAATCTTCCGGTATTGAGATGGGCCATTTAGGGGGTGAGAGGGGGGTGAAGTTGGCACTGAATCGATCTGCCAGGATATTGGCAATATCCTTTGGATCAGTATATTTAATGTCATTCTGTTTTAGTTCAGAGCAGATCTGAGCATTGCCATTTAGATTCTTGACATAGTTATAGAATGCTTTGTGGTTGTCTTTGGAATCTTTGGCAATTTTATTTTCGTAACTAGCTTTGGAGGATTTTATGAGGTATCTCAGTTTCTTACTGAGGCTAGTAAGGGAGTTTTTTGCATCCTGGGATTTTCCTCTTTTCTGCAAAAGTTTCTTCCTTTTGTTGTAAAGTTTGTTTATGGCAGGGGACCACCAGATTGGCTTCCTTTTTTGGATGAGAGCATTTTGGTTCTATTTGGGATGGTACGATTCATGCATGAGTGGATGTGCTCGTACAGTGCCTTAGTGTAGGATTCAGCAGTTGAACTTTCAGTTCCCGTCTGCATGGGTGTCATGAAGTTTGTCACTTCTGATTTGAGTAGCATGAAGTTGGCTTTGGAGAAGCTTTTTATGATGGTTTCTTTACTGGTGGGTGGGGGTGGGATGTGGATGTTAAGGGTGATTAGCTTATGGTCAGACCTGACTAACGAGGGGGTGACCATAGGTATGGAGCATTGATTTCCCATGTTGGTAATGACCAGGTCTAGGATATTGGAGCCCCTGGTGGGACTATGGATTAGTTCATCCAGGCCATTGGAATTTAAGAATTCCAAGAACCGTTGCACAAAGGTGTTGGGACATGAGTAGTTTTCCCAGTTAATGGCAGGGTAGTTAAAATCACCCAGTATTAGGGTGTTTGGTTCTATCTTAATATTTTCCAGTATGTTTAGGAAGGTGTTGTGAGAATCTTGGGGTATGGTGGGGGATCTGTAGCAAGCTACAATTTGGATTGCAGTCTTACCTAGTGTTAGTTGCACTTGGCGAATTTCAGACACATTGTGTTGGCCAACTAGCCTGGTGGTGTGAATATCCTTGGTGAATATTGACACTCCTCCACCTTTAGTGTTTCGGTCCTGGTTTGGTGGCCGAAAAGTGTAGTAAGAGTTGTAGTCTGGTATTGCAGGGGTGCTCTCTGGAGCCTTGAACCAGGTCTCAGTTACTGCACAGATATCGATGTTCTCCATTTTTAGGAGTGCCTCGAGAGAGTGCATTTTGAGGTTTAGACTTCTAGCATTGAGTAGCATTACCTTCAGATTTTGCACGCTTGTACCTGTTACGGTGGTGGTTTTGTCCTTTGAAGTTTGCCTAAAAAAGGCACTATAGGGGTGGCAAGAGCCTTAGCCAGTAACCTGAATCCCAGGGGCGACAGGTGCAGACCATCTCTGGCAAAGCATCGTGGTCTGTCAATCATGTCGTGTTGTGTGCACATAGTTCCACCCAAAGGGGATGACTATACATTACATGTCATTCAGTGTTAGGCCATGATCCTGGCAGCAGTTTTCCATTGCAGTGAGGCCTGTCTGTAGGATGTGTGTGTCAGCTGGTGTAACGACTATGGCACTTAGTTAGCATTCATCTGGGAACTTTGTCATCCACAACCCGCACATGTTTGCATTTACATCTGAGAAATAAATGCCAAACAAGAGGGGTCCTAGGACAGAGGCCTGTGGGATACCACATGTGACTGGCATTGAGTCTGACATGGCTCCTACAATATCGATATTATGGATTCTGTATGTCAACCAGTGTGCAACCCATCATGTGTCATATGTAGTAACATGTAAGCTAATGAGCTTTTCTATGATGCCTGAGTGGAGTACTGTGTTGAAGGCCTTAGGCAAGTCCAGGTAGGCTGTATGGATTGCGTTGCCCTCATCAATGGCTGTAGTGACTGTTTTGAAAGGTCAACCAGGTTCAAAAGGCAGGATCAGCCCATCACAAAGGCAAACTGGCCGGGAACAAGTGTCTGCAGGTACCCAATATCGCTGTATATGCGTCCCATACTGAATCATTCCATAGCTTTGCAGACCAGGCTGGTTAAGCTTATGGTGCGGTAGTTCCCAGGGTCAGTAGAGGTGCCTCCTTAGTGGAGTGGGACCACTGTTGCTGTATGCCAGTGTTCAGGTACATATCCCGTAGTACGGCCAAGGTTAAATATCAGTCCTATATGTGGTGGTATGTCCTCTTGGAGTTCACGTAGCACACATCCAGGGATACCATCAGGTCACATTGATGCTGTGTGTTCTGCTTTGCTGAGGGCGGCCCTCACCTGGACATGTGAGATGATAGGGAGGTTACATTCAGCTGTGATAAATATTTCTAAGTGTGGGGGAGAAGGAGGGGGATACGTGCACCGAACCTGTCTGCAAGAATGTTGCCAATATCTGTGTGTTCGGTGAATGTTAAGTAGGTGTGTAGTAACTCAGAGCATATCTGAGGCATTTGGTCTATATGTGTAACATAACTGAAGAAGGCCTTGTGGTTATCTATAGCGTTTGTGGCCATTTCCCTCCCAGAGTAGGCCGTGGATGTTGTTATGAGAGACCGTAGCTTATTACCAGTGCTGACCACAGATGCCTTCCCTTAATGTGAATCTGCTCTGTCCTGCAGTAGCCTCCTTCTATCGTTATAAAATCTGCCTTTGGCTGGGGTCCACCGGACAGGATGCTTAACCTTTGTGTATAGGGTCTGGGTTAGAAATGTATGTGCATGTTCCATGCAATCTTTGGGATGTCCGTGGGAAGCATTCGCAAAGGGGTCAGCAGTGTGGGTTGTGGCTTCCACTGGCCCAGTGGGCTGCATGTATACCATCTCAGTCCTAACAAGTGAATAACTGTCTAATCACATACATATCAAAGTAGTCTACTGTGCTGGTGGTGGTGGTGGTGGTGGTGGGATATGTATATCCAGGCCGAGTAACTTGTGTCCAGATCACACTAGTGGATGGCGTTCCACATACAGTACCTTGGTATGAACCCCCAGAGTGAGGTTGTGCATTGGACCCATCGCAGTGTGCTGACCAATGGGGCATGCTACTATGTTGTATGGAATGTGACAGGTATTGTTGCACAGGTGTTGGCTGAGCACTGATATCTGGCCATGTACTTGTGTATCCACCAAGAGACACACACATGCTACATATGGGAGTAGCAGTATATCACCACAGTTGAGTATCATGTATAGTATGTGTGCCATATATTGCTGACATAGTCTGCTGATATCCTGTTTGTGTTCTCTTCCAGGGACATGGCGCATCAGCGCTGTTTCCTGGGTTCGGGACTGACAGTGGGATTTTATTTTGCTTTTGAACTGACTACAGGACCTGTCAATCAGAGTGACTAAGGCACTTTTAAGCAGTTGTAACCGGGTTAGCACTGGTTTGCGCGGAGCTCCCGCATGTGCACTGGTGTTCAGCTACGCGCACACCCGCTTACAACCGCTTAACAGTGCTTACTCTGGCGCACACCCACGCTATTTTCTTTGAAAGAAATGAAAATGAGGAGACAGGAAAGTGGTGAAAAAGGGGTCACAAAGAGGGTAAGACAGTAGGGAAACAAGCTTGGGTTTTGCAGGAGGGATGTAGGTAAGGCCCATAGCTGCCCATTTCTTCATCAGCAACAGCTGTGCATATGTATGTAATTTGGTGTGAAATTTGAAACCTTCCACCCCTGAGAGAGGTGTCAGGACAACAATAATACTTGTTGTACAGCCAATTGTAATTGATAGTTTCCATGTCCAGCAGACATGTGTGCGGAATGGGCAGCTATGTATGGGGCGTAATTTTTTTGTGGGTACAGAGTGCCCTTTTTTTTTTTTTTTTTCCAGGTGAGAGTGGTATGTCAGGTGAAGGATGTGGGTATAGCTGGGGAGGTAGGTTGGGTAGGTCAACAGACAAGACAAACAAGACGCATACAGGGGTGGTGTATGACACATGTGGGGGGGTTTACACAATTGACGGGGACGGATGTTTGGATATCCAGAGCCCATGATCCCACAGATGGCAACAGTGGAACTGATATCCCCACCCATGGGCAGTTGTCACTGTTCCTTCACTGCCCAGGACGGGGCTGTGCTGGGGGCTGTGTAGGCTGAGCAACAGGCATGCCCGTAAGTTGTGCCACCTGTGCCTCAAACTGGCGTAGGGGCCCAAGAACAGAGTCCCGGATCTCTCTACGCACCACAGTCCGGATGCTAGAGGGTGAGTGGTGGTTCTCCTCCGGCCACACTTGCAGAGGGGGGACGGGCCCCATCCCATGCAGCGCTTCCACCCGCAGGTGGCACAGGGCCACCGGAGGAGGGTCCAGACTGGGCACTAGTGCCAGGTGCACTTGCCAGCTGAGGTGGGAGAGGTGGGTCCGCTGGAACCCGCCTTCCCTGTCGTCCTATGTTTTGCATTATGTCATGACAGTTTGGGTTAGTAACATACAATACCATTTGCAATTAGTTGTAACAGCATGCATTAGTATTTCCATTAACCAAACACCCAGATATTCACACCATTGAACAGCGAGCATAACACATGCATAATTTGAACAGCAATACACAGTCCAACAACATGCAGGGTTGATTGATGGCAACAGGCCATCAGGTTTGGATGTATGAACAGGGCAGATGTATCAACGTACATGCAAATATTTATGACCCAACAGGACAGATGTCCAGGGGTGTTAATTGTGATTGCACATACCAATTTCATGTGGAATGGATTATATGTGGTTATAGGGTGGGTTGAGGAAAATAATATTAACACCTTCGAATACCAATACATATGCTGTACATTTCTAATAGCTGCAGATATATACACACTACTGTTCTAACTACAGTTTCCTATATGATAACTACTTCAATTTGGTGACAGGACTGTTGCTGCTACATCAATATACATTTTATTGTTCTTCATACACGTTCATATCTGGCTTTGTTCAGCTACATCATCCTGCTACATTTGCTTTATATGGCTATAGACAACTGTGGATGTTTGGTATTTCAGACAATCATACTATCTGCATATTGCAGACTGAGAGAAACATATCCAGATTTTGGGATGCACATTCCAGCTGCAGCAACACTTTGAACACATTTCGCAAGTTGGTTCTACTTGTCACATTCATTTAATTCTGTACTGCCTGCAGTATACTTTATTCAGGGGTTATTACTACTTTATTGGTGGATTCATAACTCTTTCTCACACTCTCTCACTTGTTTTCATTTTACTATTCAGGATGGTACTTACTTCTAGGCTTTATTGACATGTTTTACCTGTAGTTATTACAATCCTTTCCAGCAGTCTCACTTCTGTCATGTTTCAGTATTTCAACAGGGATATATTTCACACATGTGATTTGCTCATCTTCTGCAGCTGTACTTTTCAGCCTGCTGCAGGTTGTGTACTATTATATTACAGGTGGGGCATCTTTATTTCAGACTTTATTTCAGACATTTTCATTTTTCTGTTTGGATTACAGACTGCAACACACTTTTGTAATCAAGCAATACTTGCAAACACTCTTACACTGTTATTTGCACATTTTATTACTTAGTGACTACACTGCACTCTTTTGCTAACTGTCATACTTTTATATTTCTTTACAGTTACTGGGAGTGGATTACTGACCTGCCTGGTGGCGCAACCGCACCAGCCTATCGCCATAGGCTCTGCGGTACGCAGAATGGACACCTGCAGCTGTAATATAAATGAAGTAATATTGGAATACACATCTCCATAATATCAGCTAGTTTCATTTCTTACATACATAATTAAATGTAACTTACTCAGTAGTGGGGCATTGGGCATTTGCCAGGCCTCCTGGATCCAAAGGTTCAATTGGTCCTGCTTACGTCTCTTCAGGTCCGCATGGTGGTGACGGACCTGCTCACCAGTCCTTGGAATCCCTGTGGCACTGATGAGATCATGAGCCAACTGGTCCCACGCCTCAGCCCTATATGCTCCCCACAGGACCTGGCCCTGCATGAGTTGGGCCTCATGATTGTGGACTAGGAGCCAGACCATGTATCTGGACTCCTCAACGCCCCACCTCTGTGCTCGAAAGCAACTACCCTCACCTACTCCTGACATTCTGGCTGCAAGTTAGTTCTACAATCGTTTATGCTGTGTATTCCCGCCTATGGGGCTTATATATGCCGTTTTTCCCGCACGTATCTGTGATTGGCCATTTTGGAATTGTATCAACTTCACAAAATCTGCTTTGTCATGCTCCACTTTGTATTCATTCCTATATATTTGCTATTACTGCATTTCTAGGAACTGCTGTCATGGCTTAGTGGTTCAGTACCTTGACTATGGTGCATGGTATCCTGGGTTCGATCCTGGCCACTGCTTTTTATATTTTATGACTGTCTAGACAGGCTAGGGGGCGTGTCTGTGTAAAGGCAGTTTTGATTTAGCTTGCTCAACGTTGCCCATCGGTTAGCTTGTTGGCGCGGTGCGCAGCTCCGCACAAACGGGGTAGGCTGGTTTACGCTTCATTTGGCTGTTAGCACGCATATTACGCTCAGCTCAGCTAGGGGCACAGAGTTTCAGCGTGTTAAACCACTGCTCACCTATGGGCACTCATTTTACACCTGTTAAACCACTGCTCACCTACGGTCAGATGCACTCACCTTGTTAAACTGTAGCTCAGCTATAGGCACATCTCACATTTTTTATTGTTTTGTTATCTCACATTTCTTCAAAATATATGGACTATTTCATTACATTTTACATAAAATATAATTTTATATGTGTAAATATTTGTCAGGGACTTGTTTCGTGTTTATTTTACTAAAAATAAAAATTGATGTTGTGGGGGCTCGAACCATGACTGCCTGCTCTTCAGCCAACGTCTCTACTGCTATGCTATTGCTTCTTAGCTTACTTTGCATATTTAGTTCTTATATGCTTTTCCACTGACTGCTAACTGTGGCTAAGCTACGGGCATGCCCGCGCAAACGAGCGCACTCACGGGCAAACATCTTTACAATTTAAAAAAAAATATAACATGTTCATTTATATATTTTATGTTCATAGTCTGTAGGGGCATGTGTTGTGTTGTGTTTATTCACATTTCCGTGGCCTCTGTCGTGGGTGTTTACTTTGGGCACTTTTACTCTTCTGGGGGCGTGTCCGCTTGCAGGGCTCGGCCTACGGACATGCCCCCTACTGTCTTCCACGGACCGTGTTAGCCTTAGGTGTGATTCAGCATGCCCTCATGCATATGCATGACATGCTGACGTCACACCGTTTAACTGCAGCCTCCGTGTAAGCCTTGTATCTCTTACACGGAGGCTTCGTGAATCCTGCCCTTTGACTTATGAACTGCATATGTTAGTGTCTTTGAGTTTGATTCCTTCCCTTTCCTTGTATATTCTGGCATTACAGCAATTTTAAGTGAGCGCTTTTTGTTATTCTGTGTAATTGACACACACCATTGTCATATAAACATTTTGTGAGAGGTTTTCTTCTAATTCATCACTTGTCTGACATACACCTTTATTATGTTTTTGACTAAAGACTTTCAGTTTGCATATGATAATGGCTGTGGGTTCAAATCCCCCCTCAGTTGTTTGAAGTACTGTCACTGGCACTTTGGGACTGGTGTTTGTTTTTCTTTCGGCTGTAGTACCTATACTGTCATGAGTCAAAAGTATGTATGTATTTATGTCTGTATGTATGTATGAACTCCCCATTTCCTTGTACATATACACCTGTCACAGACCAAATTAGTGTGCTTGACTGCAGACTTCAGTGTACTTGCCAAACTAGCAACACATGTTCAACTCTAACCAAACATATATGCAGTGATGACTGTGGGTTCAAGTCCCCCATAGGTTGTATAATGTGACGTCATTGTTACTTTGGGGTGACTGTTTCTTGTTCATTTAAAGTACATGTAACATAGTTAGAAAAAGGATATGTATTAGCTGCATTTTTTCATTGCATATGCACTTTCTCTCTCTCTCTCTCTCTCCACCCCCTTTCTTGCTATCCTTTCCATTATATACATTTCATTGTTTTTTATTTTGTTTCTTTCCATTTATTTTACACTTACATGCAGCAGCATTTAGACTTGTACCCACTCCTCCAGCAAGTCGTTCAGCCCACCACCAGTGCCATCAGCATCACTGCCACTGCCACTCAAAACACTGGGGTCCCAGATTGCTGCAGTCACCTCCACACCTCCTGCAGCACCTGCACTGGGCACAGCAACCAGCCCTGTGCCATACAGAGCTGCTGTTCAGCCAGCAAGTAGCAGTGACAGTGGACTTTGCATGTTTGTCACCCAGGGGCAGCTAGAAGAAATAGTTGGGAGGGGACTCAATGACAGAAGGCTTGATGTTTATATTAGCCTTTTAAGAAACTTCCTCTAGTGACTCACTAATATGCATCCCTGCCCTGCACTGACTCCAAAATCCCAGTCAGGGACTAGTGGTGAGGGAGCCCAGAGGGGTGAAAAGCTCTCACTAGGTTGCAGCTGGCAGAAACTGCATGAGTACACCAGCCCATCAACCATCGTTGTGTTCCCCTCCCTTTTGTGTCTATGCCAACCCCTGTTTATTGTGTAGTCCTTCCCATCACCATGTATTTTCTCTGTGTGACTGATGTCTCCTTCTCCATTGCATTTACTTTCTGTTATTGTGTCAGTGCCTTTGAAAACTGACTACGGAGATCACAATACAGCGCAGAATGGGAATATTCCCTTTTCCTCGCTGTAGTGCGATCTCGGAGTTGGTATATTTAAGTAGTGGGTGTGTGGGGGAATAGCTCCCCCACATAGGGGGGCTTGCTCCCCTGCAAAAGCATGTTTTTGTTATTTTTTTTTATTTGTGAGGCGATCGGGTGCCTAGACTTCAGTGAAAGTGCACTTTCGTTGAAGTGGAGTTCTACTTTTAGTTTTCGGTTAAGTGAAATTACGTTGTAAAGTAGTAGATATATATATATATATATATATATATATATATATATATCTATATCTATATAATATATATCTATCTATATATATATGTATATATATATATATATATAATATATATCTATCTATATATATATATATATATATATATATATATATATATATATATATATATATATATATATAGAGAGAGAGAGAGAGACACACACACCCACACACACACACACACGCACGCACGCACACACGCACACACGCACACACACACATATATGTATAAACCTGCACTGGAGACAGCTAGAACTTCAATTTATATTTTATTGGTTGTTTCAAGTCACATAACTTTTTAACTTTTTCTCTTTAATTCAGCACTTGCCTTTACTTCAGTTTTGATGATGTCACAGTAATAAAGACAAAAACACTAAACTGAAGTTCTAGCTGTCTCCATTGTTTCTGATTTTTGTGTTTAGTTTATAATTTCATCTCTCTATTTTTGCCTGTTTCTATCTATCTATCTATCTATCTATCTATCTATCTATCTATCTATCTATCTATCTATCTATCTCTCTATCTATCTATGTGATTAGAACATATTAACAGTAATAAAAAGGTTAGTGATTCATTCCCAAGCAAATGTTAACAGGAATTACTCTGCCAATCCATACAGAAAAATACACATCTATATATACTAATATATTTTTTTTATTACACTAGGAGTATATCAACTGAAAGTGTCAACTGAAAGCTCAGAGTCTATTATTCTAAAAGTGTATTAGTTCTGGTTAAGCACTTGGGCTTCAGGACAGTTATTTTAAATTAAGAAGGTTTGTGGTCTGCACTCTTGTGGGAGGAAAGGCTAGATTCTGCCCTTCTCAGCTGGGAATTTCTGGTTAAAGGCTTATTGTGTCTGCTTATTTGAACTGTTTCTTTCTGAAATTGGTGCACCTTGTTTGCTGTAGCTTAGATTAGATTCAGGCCTGCTGAATCTAGCTTTGTTTGTATAACTTGAGCACTAATCCAGGCCATCTTTTTTGGAGAAGGTTGCCCTGCATCCTAATGGTAGGACTGCGCAGTTAGAACTTGTCTGATTGAAGATTGCTGGAGCAGGGCTCAGTTTTTAGCTTTTTTACTGGTTAATTTGGTAATTTGTTTAAATCCATTTGCTTGTTTTCTATTGTTATATATATATATATATATATATATATATATATATATATATATATATATATATATATATATATAAATTGCAGTTTATTCATCTGCTTTTACTGTATTTGTGCTTCTTCCTACTTTATTACTTTATTTTGCTTTTGCTGCCTGTTCTTAAAAGTACTTAATTGCATTTATTGTGCTGCATTTATTACTGCTTGTTAGTAGCTTGATTAAATTGTAGCTGTTATTCTAAGCCTTTGGTTTAAGCACTTGGGCTTCAGACCACTTGTTTTACAAAATGAATTAAATTCAATGCATAAACATGAAACATTGTTTTAACTTGTTTTATTATGTTTTAACATTTTTTAACAACAATTTTAATTGAATGTATATGTTTTAAACATTTTACAGGCTGCAAGTTTTCATAGATTTAACTTAACAACAAACATCCAAGGTTATGTTCAAGCCTTTTAACAATGTATTTAAACAGGTTTTTAAGCAATTAGCATTACTGTGGATAATGATTGGTTAGTTTGAATTTGTAATTGACTGGGAGAGTATAAAGCATAAGTGTTCTTCACACTACATGTTGTTTTGATAAAGTTGAAGACGAAAATGTGGTGCTGTTTGCGTTATTAAATAAACCTTCTACACTAAGCCTTTGTCAGCTCTTCCCTTGGAATTGGATTTATTTGGGCTCAGTGGCTGTGGTGTTTTGTTTTTACATTAAGAAGGTTTGTGGTCTGCACTGTTGTGGCAGGACAGGTAGCTTACGTCCTTCTAAGCTGAGAGTTGTTGATTGAAGGCTTACTGTCTGTTATTCTAAAAGTATATTAGTTCTGGTTTAAGTACTTGGGCTTCAGGCCAGTTATTTTACATTAAGAAGGTGTGGTCTGCACTCTTGTGGGAGGAGAGGATAGATTCTGCCCTTCTGAGTTGGGATTTTCTTGTTAAAGGCTTATTGTACCTGCTTATTTGAACTGTTTCTTTCTAAAAATGGTACGCCTTGTTTGCTGTAGCATAGACTAGATTCAGACCTGCTTAATCTAGCTTTATTTGTATAACTTGAGCACTAATCCAGCCATCTTTTTTTGAAAAAGGTTCCTTTGCACTCTAATGGCAAGAGTGTGCAGTTAGAACTTGTCTGAGCGAAGTCTGCTGGAACGGGGCTCCGTTTTTAGCTTTTTATTAGTTAATTGGTTAATTTGTTTAAATCAGTTTGCTCATTTGCTACTGTTATATTAAAAAAAAATACACTTTATGCATTGCCGATTAGCTAGGGTTAAACTATTCCCAGTGCCATAAAGTCTGCTCTTCAAATTTTCCCTTAGAGCTATCCAGTTTTTTAGTTTTAGCACTCAAATATGTTTCTTTGAGCTCATCACTTGTTCAGAACTCATTGTAAGTACTAAATAAGCTACAAATTGCTACAGCACTCAACTTTCCTCACTTGTCTAGAGGAAAACATTTTTTAATACTTAATAAATAAGCACCTATCCAGGCATGTCTAAGGGTCAGCTCCTGGTGTTTTCTCATATCTACCTGATGAATCTGGGCATCTTGGGGCAATGCAGCAATTGCCTCATGTGCACAGACAACCCTCTCCTCCTACCACCCAACACTACAACCTGTGAGAGATGCACTTATATAGCCAAACTGGAAGCAAAGCTCTCTTCACCCAAGACTGGACTACATAGTCAAGAAGAGAAAGTAAGCACTTGCACCAGACCACATTTATCACATAGTCCCTCAAATCCTACACCACCAAAGCACACACATAAAAACACAAAACACACACCTACATTCACTGAGGCTCTCAATAAAAATCTGCTCAAGCAACAGAGACCTCCAAAGCAGAAATGCAAGCAACCTCCACCCCCCAACACAACCCAAATGACACATAGCCCACAAACTCAGTGTGGCACTCAACCATAGACCATAAGGCAAAACAGCGTACCCAACACTCTAGTCATAGGTGACTCTATAGTCAGGCACACTGATGCTCCACTCACCAGGTTAAACAAGTAGAAAGTTACTGTCAGCTGTCTGTCGGGTGCCAGGATCTGCCACATAATGCACTCACTCAGTTCACTCCACAACAAGTACAAATATGACTCTGTCATTGTCCATGTTTTTGTGAATGACCTGAGACATACCTCCCTGGACTACATGAAAAGAGACATGGAGGAGCTGTCCAATCTTGTAGCCCAGGCAGGTATGACCGTAGCCCTGAGTAGCATCCTGCCATCACCCAGAATGATATAACAGTACAAGGACAAAATGATTGACCAACATTTGGCTAAGCTTCTGGTGTCATTCTAAGGGAATCCAGTATCTGTCTGCCTGGGATGACATGATCAACAGACCACGATGCTTTGCCAGAGATGCCCTGCACCTGTTGCCCTTGGGATTACAGATACTGGCTAAGGCTTTTGCCACCCCTATAGTGTCTTTTTTAGGCAAGGATCAAATGACAAATTCACCACCATAAAAGGTACAAGCGAGCAAATTCTGAGGGTAATGCTACTCAATGCTAGAAGTCTAAACTTCAAAATGCACTCACTCGAGGCACTCCTTAAAATGGATAACATCAACATCTGTGCAGTGACAGAGACCTAAGGCTCCAGAGAGCACCCCTGCATTACCAGGCTATAATTCATACAACACCTTTCGGCCACTTAACCTGGACTGAAACACTAAAGGTGGAGGGGTGTCCATATTCATTAAGGATATCCACACCTCCAGGCTAGTTGCTCAACATAATGCATCCGAGATTATCCAAGTGCAACTAACTCTGGGCAAGACCGCAATCCAAATTGTAGACTGCTACAGATCCGCCACCATGCCCCAGGATCCCCAATCCTCATTTCTTGATACACTGGAAAATATTAGGGTACAACCCAACACTCTAATAATGGGTGATTTCAACTACCCCACCATTAACTGGGAAAAGCACTCATGTACCAACTCTTTTGCTCAACATTTTCTGGAATCCATAAATTCCAATGCCTTAGATCAACTTATCCACACACCCACCAGGGGCAGCAATATCCTAGACCTGGTCATTACCAACATGGGGGAACCGATGTTCCACACCAGAGGTCAATTCCTCATTGGTCAGATCCGACAACAAGCTAATCACTCTAGACATCCACATCCCGCCCCCACCCCCCATTAGGAAAACCACCATAAAAAAGTTCTCCAAAGCCAACTTCACCCTTCTCAAGACAGAAGTGGCAAACTTCATGACACCCATGCAGACGGACAATAGAGGTACGACTGTTGAATCCTACACAAATGCACTTTATAAGCACTTACATGAGTGCATGGATCATGCTATTCCTAACAGAACCAAGATGCTATCCTGCCATAAACAAACTCTACAACAGAAGAAAGAAACTGTTGAAAAAAAGAGTAAAATCCCATGATTGGAGGAACTCCCTGGTCAGCCTCAGTAAGAAGCTGAGATCCCTCATAAAATCCTCCAAAGCTAGTTACAAAAACAAAATTGCCACTGATTCTAAAGACAACCACAGAGCATTCTATAGCTATGTCAAGAATCTCAATGGCAACACTTAGATCTGCTCTGAGTTACAGCACAATGGCACTAAATATACAGAACCAACTGATATTGCCAACATGCCGGCAGACAGGTTCAGTGCTCACTTTACCCCACTCTCACCTCATATAGGGCCCATCTCTATACTGGAAGAATGCAAAGTTCCTGTAATCATGGCTGCACAGGTAAAAACCACACTCTCCAAAGCCAAGAACACAGCATCCATGAGACCTGACAACATCCCAGGCTGCGTTCTACATGAACTACAGAATGATCTGGCACCCCACCTAAGTACCATGTTCAATCATAGCCTCACCTCAGGCTTTGTGCCCACTGAATGGTGCACATCGATGATTATTCCACTCCACAAAGGGGGAGCCACCAGGGACCCCAGGAACTACTGCCCCATTAGCCTGATGAGCCTGGTCTGCAAGAACTTGTGATGAAGCCTGTTTTACCAGATGAAAGCGCTTAACCTGGAGGTTTTTATTACATATTTTGGTGAATTTTAAATATATATTGTTTGTTTCGTTCTTGACAATAAACTTCTTGTCACCTGTTCGAGCCGGGCAGTTAGTCAGTGCTATTGGCCACCAGACCATGGTGTGTTTGGACTTTTTACCTTGTTGTTTTTGTCGTACTCTTTTAATGATCAATGAATTAGAAAGACATATGTCTGGAGTGTTTTTCACCAGGCCTCTGCTGAAAATTGGCTTGTTCCAAGTCAGACTTTCCTTGTAAACAAATGTTAAATAAATAAAAATAAATGATAAAAATGCAAAAATCAAAGGTTGAAATGAAAAAAAAGGTGGCTGAGTATGAGGTATGGTTAAAGGCTAGATTATTGTCTGTGTGTGTACCTAAATCCCTGAAGGTCCCTCAAGGTTGTAATCTTGGGCTGTTGGAGGGAGGGACTGGGTATAAAAGAGCACTGATTATAATACATGTAAAACTGAAATATGTTCTTTTACTTTTGCATAGGTAAATGTCAGGATTAATGCCCTTGGTTTAACCTAATGACAAGTTTTTTGAGAATGCAAGTGAGATTTATTACATTGTGGTCTCTCTTTTTTCAAACAGTTTTCTTTAAGCAAATACATGTCCAATGCCACTTAATTCAAAGTTGATGGCAGTTCTACATTTTGATCTCATGTTTACATGGAAACAAGATGACTAAAGGTAAAGGCAATAAATCAAGAGGTCTGAATATTGTTTACTGAGAAAAATGTAAAACTAAATGGTATAAGGACAAGCAATTCAGTAAAAAAAATAAAGTTTGAATTTATTGGACGTAGATACAAAATAGCAGCTTTTCTAGTATCTAAATCTCTTAATGTATTTACTAGAATACTGTATAATTTAGTTTTATTTAAAGATAGTTTAAAGATAGTCAGTACACTTTTTCTTAAGGTTAAAAGTTAATGTTCTCTGAAAGCATATAAGCTGCTTTTCCTATATAGAAGGGCAATAAAGATAAGAACAGACAGAAATTAGTGTAAGTAGGAGCACAGGCTGTAATAGGTGTCTTACTATGGATAACCTTAATTTTGAGTTAGGACTTGCCTGTGTAGGCAGTTTTCAGTTTGGGACAATTATTCCTATCAAGAGGGTAAAGCTTCAATATTTGAAATGTAGATAGTTTTGTGTGTTTGTTTTAAGTAAAAAAAGTCTTTAAAATGTGACAAATGTTCTAATGGAGCTTATAAGAAAAACTATACAAAAGATCAGCCTCCCAAAAATTAGTGGGTGCATATAACACAAAAGCGAGACATAAACATTTAAACAGCTGGCATATATAATAGGTGGGAATAACTTATTATAATGGATACACTAAACATATTATTTTGGAATGTGAATAGCCTCACAGGTATAGACAAAAAGGAAAGATTGAATTATATTAAGAAATACAGAGTACAAATACCAATGCTAAGGACACACACTTGGAAAGAAATGAGCATGTAAATTTCCTAAAGAAAGGATTTCAGGACTGATATTCAGCAGAATATAAGGGGCACATATAATAATGGTAGATTGAGGGTGGTAAGGTGCTAGTGGCAAGGGAGGAGGATTATGCTGGCATATATTTATATGCCATCTAAACCTGCTATTATGGAGATTAGGAACATTTGGGGAGAAATAATCAGCTTTCACTAGGGAATATTACTTATAGGTAGGGACTAGAGCTTAATCTGCAAAATAATTATATCAGGAAGACTCATCTTAAACAGGGCTTCCTCTACAGAAAAAAATTCTTACCAATAAAGCAAAAGTAACCCTCTCTCATGCTTACCTCCTACCTAGTCTACTGTATAGCTCTCGAATTCACACATATCTTAACCTCTCTTCCCTAGCTAAATTAATATCAGTTTACAACAAGGTAGCTAGATTCACAGCACAAAAAACTTACAAATCTCATCACTGTCTCCCACCAAAACACTTAAACTGGCTAGAATTACCTTACCTGCTTCTCCTCTCTCAGCTCTAAAGTATACACTCTATCCTATACAAGCCTTCCTACTGCCCTTACTTATCTCCTGTCATCACTCATTATTCTCCCACTAGATCTCTCTGTAGCTCTAACCAAGACCTACTACTGATCTACAAACCTAAGACTACATTTGGATGCAGCCTCTTTAGCTGCCATCCCTCCATTGTTTAGAACAGGTTCCCACTAGAAATTAGGTCCCTCAAACAACTTAAACAATTTAAGGCAGCTACTAAAGAATACTTATTAAGTCACTGTTCTTGCCACTGTACTCACCACCCTCCATAAACCTCTTTAATATCCTAACGATAGTCCACTATTGCCACTGTACTCACCCTCCATAAACCTCTTTAATATCCTAATGATAATCCACTATTGCCACTGTACTCACCCTCCATAAACCTCCTTACTGTCCTAATAATAGTCCACTACCTGCCTACTACTTTTTTTACCTCTATTTTCCTTTATCTGTTTGTTCTTTCTTGCCTTCTTAACTAGTCTTTTATCTGGCATTTTTATCCATAAAAGGTAATCTCCTTAGATTTATTTTCAATTTATGTATCTTTCACTTCTCTCTCAGTCTTGATGTATGTTAACAGGAATTGATACTATGTATTTTATTTGTTTTCTGACATTGTGTTTTTTGTTCCTATTTGAACCTTTTCCTGTAAAGTGTTTAAGCTATTCTGCTTACTGCTTTTGTATACATGTATTGTAAAATTTACTGGAGCTTTTCTCCCCGGGTATCCACTGAAAAGGGCTATCAGCTCAGTTGGACAAACCCGGTCAACAAATATAAAATAAACTGTAAATAAATAAATAAAAATGCAGGGTCTAGAAGGGAAATATAACAAAAGATGGTAGCTTTCTGAAGAAATTTATAAAAATATTTGGCGTGGAAGATGCAAATTCAGGAACTTGGGAGAATTTACATATTATTCCCCAAGGTACAATAATTAGGCAATACTAGACAGAAAAGTACAGTTGTGCAAAATCTTACCATAACAGTAGATGTCCTTCTCTTCACTGTTGCAATATTCTTTACATAAGGGATATCCTGCCAAGGACAGTCCAATATTTGGCCAGTATACCAAAGCCTTTAGCTCTTATAGGTGCCATATGTCACGTGTATGCTCCCCACATAAGGCACAGGGCATAAAGGTGATGTACAGAAGAAAACATTCAGAACTGATTTGCCACAGGAGGAAAAAAATATCCTCAGAGACAAAACAGAACATGCACATATGGAAGGAAAAAAGACAGAAAGAAAAAAAGAAGCAAGGGCCCCCCTTGGCCAGGATGGTAACAAAAGCAAAGTGACAAGAGCTAGGAAAGGAGTGGAAGAAGGGAGGGACCGAATATAGAAACAGTAAAGAGTATAAAACTAGTGTTATCGTAAGATTTTACACAACTATACTATGTCCTTCCATAACACTGTTGCAGTATTCTTCACACAAGAGAGAGTACAAGAGCTAAGATGAAGGCTGGGAGGAGGAGGAAGGCACAGAAGAGGCCTCAACAAATCCATGCAGAATAGCCCTGGCAAAACCTGCCCTGCCCCTGGACATAACATCCAATGTATAATGTTCAGTGAAAGCATAAACAGAGGACCAAGTAGAAGCCTCAAGGATGGAACTGGTTTCCAAACCACTGAAAAAGGCACCAGAAAAGGCAGCCACTTTAGTAGAATGTCCCTTTACAGATGAAGAAAGACATTTGCCTTTAAAAGAATAACAAAAAGAAATTGCTTTAGAAATCCAGGAAGAGATGGTTTGCTTGGAAAGAGCCAAACCCAAAATCCTGAGAAGAAAAGAATCAGAAAGTTGCTCAGACTTGTGAACTGCCTTTGTTTTATCCAAATAATACCAAAGCTGTCTGTGTAGATCCAAGGTGTGAAGAGCCTTCTCTATGTCAGACTGTGGAGAAGGAAAAATGAAAAAAAGCTGAATAGACTGATTAAGGGAGAACTTAACAACTTTGGGCATAAAAGAATGATTAGTTCAGAGAGACACCTTGTCTTTGTGAAAAACTAAAAAAGGGGAACAGCTATAAGTGCCTAAAGTTCAAAAACTCTCTTGGTAGAAGTAAGGGCCGAGAGAAGAATAGTCTTCCAAGTAAAATGTTGCAAGGAAGCTGAACTAGTAGCCTCAAAATCATAAGGAACTTGAGCTAATTTGTTAAGCACAAAATTAAGGTTCCAAGAAGGTGGAATAGGCTTCCTGGGTTGCCTAATATAGAATATAATATATTAATATAAGAAATTGCTTGACCTCAACCAAGAAGCCAAAGAAGGATCCAAGTGCGTAGGAGCATAAATTGATGAATGGTGAACTTTAACTAAAGAAAATGCCAAACCAGCAGGGCATGTATCATACAAATAAAAGAGAACTATAGGAAAACTCACTAACTGGGGATCTTGTTAGCAAGAGAGGCGCCAGACAGAAAATCTTTTCCATTTGGACAAGTATGATTTTTCCCGTAGTGAGTTTCCTGGCCTCCTGCAGAAGCCAGAGTATGTCCTCAAAAAAGATGTGCCTAAATGGAATCAAAACCTAATCACCCACAGTGTCATTTAAGAGTGAACAGATGAGGATGGATAAGAGATCCCTTGTCTTATGTGAGAAGATCCACGTAGTGAGGTAACTTATGGTGATTGCCCATGACCAAGTTAAAAATAAGGGAGGACCAATTCTGTTTGGGGCAAAAGGGAGTTACTGGCAAGATCTTGAGGTAGTTCTGCCTAATTCTGTGCAGAACCCAGAGCAACAGAGGAAGGGGGAAAGCAAACATTCCCTTCCAAGGAAAAATACAAGACATCCACCTTCCAAGTCAGTGGACTTGCTACTTTTGAACAGAATAGAGGAAGTTGTTTGTTTAGAGAGGAGGTAAAAAGATCTACCTAAGGAATACCCCACCAATGGACTATGTCCAAAAACACATCTCTGTGAGGCATCCAATCGTGAGCCTGTGTTCTGGACCTGCTTAATGAGTCCGGCACTAGCTTGTGCTCTGAAGGAGCATAAACCACCTGAAGAGTCACTGGTAGCTAAATCCCATGCCTGAAGAGCTAATCTGCAAAGAAAAAGGGACTTCATACCCTCCAGTTTGTTGATGTACCACATCACAGTGCTGTTGTCTGTGAAGACGTTGATGGGACTAGGGTGGAAAAGGGAATGAAAAGCTTGCAGAGCCAGAAGCAGAACTGTCACCTCTTTTACACTGATATGATCTGACCTCTGATGAAAAGGTCAGTGATCATATACCTTTATAAGGCCACACCCTCCCACACAAGTCTGAGGCACCTGTGAACAGTTCCCAAGAAGGAATTGGAGAGTGGAAGAGAAGCTCCAGATTGAGAGAGAGTTGTCGAATCCATCACTGAAACTCAAGTTTGAGACAAGGAAGTAAAGGAAGAGAGGAATCTAGACGGTGACAATCTTGAAGCCACACTGATTTGAGGTACCATTGTAGTTTTTTCATATTGAGCCTGGGGAGGGGAAGCATGGGAATAGTGGTGACCATAAACCCCAGAACTCTGAGAAATTCTCTTGCCTTAACAGAGGACACAGGAAGGAGAGAATAGAAAAAGGGTGTCAGTGACAAAACCTTGGAAGCAGGAAGAGAAGCCAGCATGAGAATAATCTGAGGCCTGCACCCCAGAAAAATATGATCCTGGGAGGGCATCAGAACTGATTTCTTGAGATTTGTGGTGAACTCCAGACTTTGCAAAAGAGAAGTGGTAAAGTGGTGATCTCAACAGATTGCTGGGAGAAGGAGCCTGAATGAGCAGGTCTTCCAGATGGGGGAAATCTGTATCCCTCAAAATCTGCAAAAAGCAATGACAGGAATGAAAGATTTGGTGAATACCCTTGGGATAGTAAGGTAGGCCAAAGGCTAAAGCAGAAAAATGAAAATGAGAGAAAGATGCAGAGAAATATAACATTTTCCTGAACAGAGGGTGAAGGTGAAGGCATGCATACTTGAGGTCCAGAGAAAACAAGAAGGCCTGGGAAAGAAGAGGAAACAAGGTCTGAAAAGACATCATCCAGGTTGAAGGGATCTTAAAAAAGGTGTTGAGCAGAGAAAGATCCAGAATTGTTCTCCAGATACCATCCTTTCCAGGAACTGAAAACATTCTGGAGTAAAACCCTTTTCCCCATTTGGAGATGGTGAAACAGGTTGAATTGTGCCCTGATCTGAAATGGACTGCAAAACCACTAGGGAACTGTTCCAGAGGAGGGTTTAAAATGCCTGAAAAGAGGGGACGGGACATCTAAGCCGTCAAATACCCCTGACAAATGATAGACAGACAGCACCCAGGAGTCCAAGGTATTGTGATGCCACTTTAGAAGAGACAAAGAAAGGCAGAGATACAGGGAGACCTGGCAGATGGGAAAGGATGACAAATGTCAAATGAAGACAGGCCTGTCCTTAAAAAAGGCTTCTGAGACAAAGGGGACTGAGCGGATTTAGCTGTGGGAATACACCCAGACCCCTACTTATCCTTGGGTGGTGGTTGACTCTGCCTACAGACAAAGGTGGACTTAGAAGGGTAATTCTTCTGGAATTTGTGGATGAAAGGCAAAAATATGTTTGAGTTCCTGCAAGGCCTTATGCTTATCATAGAGGGTACAACCAGCACCCTAGGTCAGTACTATGAACCAGTTATCCACCTCCTCCACTCAAGTGAAGAACAAAAAAAAGCACTTTGCTGTAATAAGCTGATTGCAGCCAATGTTCTGTAACAGTTACATCTATACCCTGTTGAAGAGCAAAAAAATAAAAAAATAAATTGTGTTTCCTTCTTCTGGCACATCAACCATGGTGGCCAGATGCATGACATGTCCCCTCCTCTGGTCCGATTTCTATGCCCTTGCCCTCAAACACCTTCAACTTATTTTATTAAAAAAATATTTTTAAACTGCTTGCTACAAATGTAGCAACAATTGCTACAGTTTATACCCTACCTACACAGAGTACTATGGAGCTCATGATTTAATTAAAAAAAATGTTCTCCTTTTTAAAATGTAGCAAGCAGCTGCTACAGTTGAGACCACACATGGTGCACTACAGCACTCAGGTTTGACTGCAAATGCAATACCGACTTTTAAAAGCTGGTATTGCATTAAAGAGAGATTTGGATTGGCTGATTTGCCTCAGAACTTTGAGCCAGGGGAAGTTGCCCCTCACGCCCCATCCTAGCTATCCCACTGCTTATTCAAGACAGCAGCAGCTGTACCAAAAAGATTTTTGTTATCCAGAGGGGTATCCAAAAGCTTGGCTTTAATATCACCAGGTAAAGCCTGCAGACATAGCCAAGAATAAGCCCTTAGCATGGAAATAAAAGTAGCATCCCTGGAAAAGGCATCAGTTGCATCAGAGCTGTATTTCATGGAGTGATGGGCAACCTGCGAAGAGACCCCAAGCAGGGAAAATTCTGAAGCCTTCCTATCAGAATCATGAAAGTTAGAGACCACAAAAGTTACTTGAGAAAGGAGAGACAAAACATATCAGGTCATGTGGGTATGGTGATTGATAGCCCTAAAAGACAAAGTAGCAACAATATATACCTTTTTACCCAACCTGTCCTTAGCTCAACTGTACTTATCTGAAGGTAGGAGCTTAATAGATGGCAAAAGCTTAGAAGGCTTATCAGAAAAAAATGAAACCACTAAAGGATCATCAGAACAGCACTTATAGAAAATTTGCAATCCTCAGGCACTTTGCAGAACCTGTCAGTTTCTTAGGAGCTGGTGGCTGATAACCAGAAGCCACAGAGGCATCAGAAAAAGTGTTCAAAAGTACTGCCAAAAACAGAAGGAACAGCAAACAGCTTAGTAGACTCCATTTTCAAAAGCTTATAACAACGTTTTAAATATCAGACACCTGAGAGAATCCCATTTAAAGTATTCCATCATATGAGCAATAGTATCCCCAAAGGATAATTCTTCCAAGGGAGCATCTGGGCTCAAAGAATCCTCTTCCTCTGAACCATAATCTAGAAGGGAAGGAGTTTGAGAAGAGTAAGCTAGGGATTCCACCCCAGAGTCCAAGTCCTCATCTGAGGAATCCAATTCCTTAGGGCTCTTAACAGGAGAAGAAGACCAGGAAGGAGCAGGGACTCACACCCCTTGAGGAGGGTTCAAGGTCATGAAAGCATTAAAAAAAAACCCTGAGTAAAATCCTGCCATTCACACTGGGGATCTTTAACAACAGGGGTAATATGTTTAGTTTTTATGCTTTTTCTCAAGTGGGATATGTTATGGGTAGGGAATGCTCAATGCACAGGTCATAGACCTATGGGTAGGGCACGCCTAGTGTACAGATTTATGAGTAGGGAATGCCTAGTGCACAGGGAACAGACAAAGGAGTGGGGCATGGCCAGTGCACTGGTGGCACACTTTTATGTAGGGCATGCCTTGTGCAGAGATCTCAGACCTATAATTGGACATGCCTAGTGCACAAAACACAGACCTGTGAATAGGGCATTCCCAGTGCACAGGAAACAGATCTATAAGGGAGATGACCAGTGCTCAGGTAAATGACCTATGAGTGGGGCATTTCTAGTGTACAGGTCACAGATGTATGAGAAGGTCTTGCCAAGTGTATGGGTCACAGATGTTTGAGCTGGTCATTTTCACAGAGCACAGTCCAATGAGTAGGGCATACCTAGTGCACTGGTAACAAAGCTATGAATAGGGCATGCCTAGTGCATAGGGCACAGACATATGAGTTAGGCATGCCTAGCTAACAGGTCACAGACCTATGAGAGAGGAATGCCTAGCTAACAGGTCACCAACTTATGAGTGGGGCATGCTTGTGCACACATCACTGATCTTTGAGTAGGACATGCCTATGAATTTTTCACAATATGATGAGTATGACATGCCTAGTACACAAACCACAGACTTATGAGGAGGACATGGCTAGTGAATATCTCACAGTCCTATGACTAGGGCATGCCATGTGGGCAGGTCATAGACTTATTAGTCAAGCACTTCTAGTGCACAGTGAACAATATGAAGAGCAGAACATGCCTTGTACACAGTTCACAGTCATATGATTAGGATATGCTTACTGCACAGATCACAGACCTATGAACACGATGTGCCTTGTGCAAAGGTCACAGTTCTATGAGTATTACATGCCTTTTGCACAGGACACAGACCTATGGTTATTACATGACTTGTGCACAGGTCACCGACCAATGAGTGGAACATGCCTAGTGCACAGGGAACATATCTATTGTTGAAGTTCTTGAGCATAGGTCATTGACCTATAACTGGGGCATATTGTGTGCACAAACCTACGAGTGGGGCATGGCTAGTGCACAGGCCACAGTCTGATGAGTACAGCAAGTCTACTACACAACTCAAAGACATATGAGTGGGGCAAGCCTAGTGGACAGGTCACAGACCTATAATTAATGCATGCTAGTATACAGTTCACAGGCCTATGAGTGAGCATGCTTAGTGCATGGGTGACAGAGCTACAAATGGGGCATATCTTGTGCACAGGGAACAGACCTATAAGTAGGGCATAGCTAGTGCACAGGTCACAGACCTATGAGTAGGGAACGTCAACTGCACAGTCACAAACCAATGAATAGGACATGCCTAGTACACAGGTCACAGACCTATGAGTAGGGCATGCTTACTGCACAGGACCCAGAACTATGAGTAGGGGGTTCCTTGTGCAAATGTTACAGAACTATGAGCACAGTGTTGCTTGTGCACATGTCACAGAGTGAGTATTGCATGCCTTGTGCACAGGTCACTGACCTATGAGTATTATATGCCCTGTGCACAGGTCCTAGACCTATGAGTAGGGCATGTCTTGTGTGCTCAGGTCACTGACCTATAGGTGTGGCTTGTCTTAAGTACAGGACACAGATGTATGAGCTGGGTATGCCTATTGTGCAGGTCACAGATCTATGAGTAGGGCAGGCTTACTGACCAGGAAACAGAACTACGAGTGAGTCATGTCCAGTGCATTGATGACAGACCTATAAGTGGGGCATAACTTAAACACAGGGCACAGATCTATGAGCACAGCATGCCTAGTGCACAGATCACAATCTGATGAGTAGGGCATGCCTAGTACACAGGTAACATTCAAATAATTAGGGCATGCCTAGTACACATGTCACAGACAAATGAGTAGGCCATGGTTAGTACACAAGTCACAGTTGTATGAATGGGGCATACTTAGTGATCAGGTCACAGATGTATAAGTGGGGTAAGCCTAGTGCACATGCCACATATGTATGAATGGGACATGTCTTGTGCACGTCACAGACCTATAATTGGAGCATATCTTGTGCACAGGTCACAGACCTATGATAAGGCATGCCTAGTACAAGGGTCCCAGAACTATAAGTTGGCATGCTTAGTGACCAGATCCCAGACCTATGAGTTGGGTATGCTTAGTGACCCGGTCACAGACCTATGAGTAGGGCAAGCCTAGCATACAGGTCACAGACAAATGAGTAGGGCATGCTTAGTGACCAGGCCACAGACCTATGACTAGAGTATGGACAGGTAATAGACCTAAGAGTTAGGTAAGACTTGTGTAGAGAAGAGCAAGCCTTGTACAAATAATTTATATTCATGAGTAGGGCTTGCCTTGTGCACCCAGCATAGACATGTGATTAGGGCATGCCTTGTACACAGAATACAGACATACAAGTAGGTTTTGCCTACCGCACAGGACACAGACCTATGAGTGGCACATGCATAATGTTCAGGTCACAGATCTGTGAGAAGGGCATGCCTTCTGCACAAGACACAGACCAATGAGTATGGCATGCCTAGTGCATAGGTAAAAAAACTATGACAAGGGCATTCCTGATGCAGAGCTAACAGACCTTTGTGTGGGACATTCAGAGTACACAGGTCACAGAACTATAAGTATGGCATGCCTAGTGCAAAGGTCAAAGACCTATGAGTAGGGCGAGTAGGGCACGCCTTGTGTAAAGGGCACAAACCTGTGAGTAGGGCTTCCCTGCTGCACAGGTTACAGACCGATGAGTGAGGCATACATAGTGCATAGGTAACATGTCACTGAGTATGGCATTCCTAGCACACAGTTCACAAACCTATGGTTATGACTTGTCTATTGAAAAGGTCACAGAGCTATGAGTAGATTACACCTTGTGCACAAGTCGCACACCTATGAAGGAACAAGGTTAGTGAACAGTGCACAGACCTATGAGTGGAGCATGCCTTGAGCACAGATTACAGTACCATGACTAGGACTGAGGTTTTTTTTAACAAAATCAAGTTATGTGCTCACATTTCAAACAAATGTTCATATCTCTGGAGCCATAATATTTACAAAAGACATGTAAATGACAAACTGCTCAGCACAAACAAATCTGTGCAGTGGTAATGTTCATTAGGTTATAGGTTTTGATTTTCTAATTCATAATAAACACACTAAATATTAATTCTATAATATTTTATAAACAACTTTCAATATTTCAGTAACCACTCAAGTTATGCACACTGATAGCAGCATTTTCCATCTGTGAGCTGTCATATAAGGCAATGCAATTCTTACTATATTACTTGGTTGTTGAGACACTTAAAATAGGAACATTATGATAATATAAATAAATATTATATACACAACTATTAATATCTCTTTAACAGCTCTAGCCAGAGGACAAATTTCAAATCAATTGCATCACCCAACATCTAATGTGAAAATTTTAAATAACTTGTATGTAGCATGGTTATAGAATTATTAATGTAAAAATGAATAGGCTATACTAGATGCTTAAAGGCATCAGTAGGATGTAACTACAGAAACACATAGTGACATCACAGTTCTGTAATTAATTGAGGAAGTGGGCATGATGAATCAAATCAACAAAACTGGAATGAGATATTAGGTTATATTTTTAAGAGGGGGAACTGGTCAGTAGGCAATATATTAAGTGGTTAGGTAGAGGGTTGTTTGATAATTTATTTCAAAGAAAGGGTGGTGCTGTGGAATATCCAAAAAGCTCATTAGGACTGTAGCACAGAGCAGAGGAAGGTGGAGGGGAAAGGATCACTGCATTGTTGCATAAGGTTATATCAGGGAATTTAAAGGTATTATCCTAAAGAGGAAAGACAATTTGAGGAGGAGGTGGTACAAAGAGAAGGGATTGTGGAGACAAACTATTCTCTGAATCTGTGAAAACAATTCTTCACGGAGAGGATTATGTACTCAATGAATTGCCTAAAAGAACTAAGAATAGAAAACTAATTCACAAAGAAATGCAGGAGGGTTTTAGACAGTTGTAAAAGGGCTGGAGGGTTGGGAAGCAGAATGTTAAATGATCTTAAATGGCAGACTGTATAGGTATACTGTCTCCCTTTGCCATTGAGCAAATATTATGAAGTTGGCATATAGGCTAAATGGCAGTGCAATATATTGTTACAGAGTTAAATATAGGGCAGGAACCCCAACAGATCTCAGCATTAGGGTGTTTTGCATATTTACAAAGCTGGCAGAAAGTCCTTTCCAAAAGAGGCAGGATAACAGTAGGCTTGGTTATAGAATCTAGATCTCTGAAATTTTCTTTGGACTCTGTAGTTCACAGCTTCAACCTTTAGGGTGCCTGTCAATGCAAAATAGAAATAAAAATTCAAGGTCTGCCTTTTACTTAGAGATATTCCAAAGCAATCTCTTGAGCTAAGCTAGCATTTCATCTAAAAATATTGGTAATCCAAATATAGTATTCTCTTAAGCACTATATTTTGTACCAATGCACTTTGGCGCAATCAGTCTTTCTCAGAGAAACAGGCAAGAAAAAAGGCAAGAAGTAAGATTATCATAGATTCACAACATATAGAAAGTCCTGATCTCAATATAATATTTGCTTCAAGAGCCATGGTTAAAGTAACATGAATAAACTGTTATTCTTCATTTTAAAAGTTGTAAAACTGCCACTGTGATCCCTTTCCATTTTTAATATCCTTACATTCAGCTTGCACATGCCAGATTGTAGGTGCTTAAAACCATTTGTTTTGTGTCAAGTTACGTGTGACAGCAAGTACATAAAAGGGTCAGTACATCAAATTATGTAAGCCAGTTGTAGGAAATTGCATGAATTATAAAAAATCTTCTTCAACATTATGGTGCTTTGCCTGAAGAGGTTCGATACATATTTTAAAGCCACCTTTGGGCTTGATGGGTAGGGGTCTTTATGAAGGTTTTAGGATGGAGAACCAAAAATTAAGACTGTTCAAGGTGGCATTTGAAGATTATTTATTGCTAGTGACTTAGAAGTAAGAAAACATTTTCAGATATCCCATAGGCCTCCATTATAGGAGGTTTAGGGTGTTACACACAGTGAATATTCTAGCTTGGTTGGATCTTTCTTAAAGTTTTTACTCAAAAAGATACCATTTTTCCCGTAGTTTTCGAACAAAACCAAAAAACACCACACAAAGATGTCATTCTGAAACTTGCGTTTAAGAAATGAGTTAATCACATTCGTCCTAAATATATAAGGTTGATGGATGTTGCAGTATTTAATCATGTGGCCTGAGTGAGCTTACCATATAAGGGCTTACGTCACTCAGTCTTCAGGCCACTAATATGCCCTCTTATACAGGCTGCTTACACTTTAACTTGGCATATGGTACTGATCTGCTATGGTACAGCATGGATTTTTAGGCTTCTGGATTAAATAAATGACATTCTATCCAGTTCCTGCCATGTCTACATCTATCACCCGTTGACTTTTCTATCTCCAGATCCCCACTGTAAACTTAAATCAATAATTCTGCATATCCTCTTTTTGCTTCAGTATTGCCTCTCTTTTCCTCATGTTTGCTGTTTTGCATCACCTTGTTTGAAATGGATATTGCAATCTGCTCCTACTTCTTCCACACAAACCCAAAATGACCTTATATCAGGTTATATAAGCTCTTGCCAAAACTAAAAATAACAGTTCCATGGATCCATGTAATATTTCTGGCTACGTATTAATTGCTAAGCATCACCAAGCCAAACCCCTCTTAAATCTCTTATTACCCAGAGGTGCTTACCAATGGCAAAAACAATTAATAATTCTCTATGCAGATCACAGTTAAAAGATTGGTAGCAGGTCCATATAAAAACAATCGCTGTATTGATATTAAAAAATAAATGTCATCTAATATACCTTCAGAACTAGTATCAGTGTCTTTATGAGTTTCTTTTCAAAATCCATCCTCTAACAATGGTTTATATCTGTTTGCCCACCCTTCAGTAACACTGGCACTAATATGAGATGAACAAAATCAAAGGGATAACCTCTATCAGAAATATTCCTTCCAATTTCATACTTTCATCATCAAATACTTCTTTTCTGGAGGTCAATTCAGCCTTCCATACAAAATGACCTTTAGGTTTATAAGTAACAGGGTGAAACTATTAAAATGTATATATCCATTGTTGGAAACAAAACCTCTGTCTTCTTTAAAAAGTGTCAAATCTAAGTAAGTGATTCTGTTCTTATGAAAAGAATATGTAAAACTAAAAAATTCAGTGGTATTGTTTATGTCAATAATAAACATTCATAAGAACCCTTCCATAAAATAGAGATATTGTCTAATATAAGCAGATACGTATTCCAACAATCAATATAACTTCTTCATCCTTAGGTTATACATGGTCTTTGTCTCAGAAGAGCTGCCCTACTGTCACTGTGTGCCTCTACGTACAAACAGCCTCACATCTAACCCTTGTAGCTGAAGGTCTGTTAGCCTTATTAATTTAGTCTGCAAGGTCATGGGGTGCATAACTGCTGAACTGATGAATGATGGGATGGGTGGCCTTCAAATCCTTGAACCAAATCAGTTTGATTTTGCAAAGGCAGGCTATGTCTATTTTAATTGGTTGGCTTTATTTACAGGGTCAGTGAAGTACTGGATAAGGGACTGATTATTTCTACTTTCTATCATGGCCTAGTCAGGGCCAATGACACCATCCCCTATGCTGGCATTACAGACAGTCTCTTCATATGTGATAGCACACTATCTGGCTAGTAGGACTCACTGACTGACAATGGCAGGTTGCTTTTCTCACCAGTGAAATGCTACTAGTTAGATCCCCCCAAGACTCTTGTCGTTGGGTACCGACGTGCTGGCATCTACTTCTTTGATGTTTGGTTGTATATTTATGCATGTATGTATGTATGTACGTATGTAGGTGTGTATGTATATATGTAGGTGTGTATGTATGCATGTTTGTTTACTGGGAGTAGTGCACTAATGACAGTATTGGAGGATGAAAGAGATTCATAAGTAAAGATATAGGGTTGGGTAGTGTTTAGAAAAATGCAGCATAGCTAGCAGACTCATAAAGTTACAAAATATTGTCTGTACAAGTAACAAATACAAGGAAGCGGGTCAAAAGAAAGTCAAGTCAGCATAACATGTTTATAGTGCAATGGAAATGAAGTACACAACATAGCTGAATGTAACACCACAGGAATGGAATGGAAAAGATATATGAGAAAATACGTTGGTCAGAGGGTACAGAGGAAAAGAGAGTACTTTAGTAATGTATGCATATATATTAAGAGTACGTATCATACCTCTCAACCTTTTAGAGCAAGAAATATGGACAAAGCCATAAAGAATGGGGGGGGGGGCAAAGGCCCAAAAAAGGGACAATTTTTAAATATTGTGCTTACAAACTTAGAAAGTGGATAGTATAACAGCTTTTGCATTAATATGAATTTTCTGAAAAATATGCGGTCTCAAACTCAAATGTCTTTTCAATATTTTCTGATGTCATTTCCTAGTCATTTGCGAATAATTAGCCACTACAATTTTTTGAGAAACAGACCAAAAATATGAGGCAAAAATCTGGCCATTCTGTGAAAATCTGGAAAGTTGAGAGGTATGGTAAGTATGCAACTGGAAAAGAAGTTTACAAGGATGAATTAGGTGGTGTCCTTTTGGGTGAAAGGCTCACTAGGCCTGAAGTTTCAGATGGATTTTGTTCTTTTCTGAATGAGGATAACTTGGAAATATAACCAATCAACCTTGTGAAGCCAAATATTGATGATTTATGACTAACAATTTTAAACTGGGTACAGTAATGATATCCCCATTTAGATAAGGAAATTGTACAGCAGAGCCTAGATCTTACTCATATATGGAGTGTCAGTCATGGGCTCACCCTAAATGCAAATAGAAAAGAAAAATATTGAGTAATTACTTTTGTTAAAGATATATCCCAATCCTCAGACACCATTTCTGCCACTCACTCCATTTAGAAGGGACACTACTATCACAAATGTCAGTGTCTGTGTTGGTAATGGTATTTCTTTTGACCATCACACCTCAAAAGAGTTAGGAAGTCCTTCTCTATAACCCAGTTTGTCTGCTGAGTTTTATCCTTCAGGTTCAAAGAGGTCTTAGCCTCAATATACTCCTACTTTATTAGGTCCATCCTGGAATATAATTTTCCTGTAGGGATGTACTTAATTAGACACTTAGATCAGTTTGTAAGATCACAATTATTCCTAATCAAGTAGATCTTGGGGTTAGGCAACATAAGCTGTTGTGAGAGACTTAAACCCCCCACATTATACTCCATTTCGTAGAATCACCAGAGAGCAGCTGAGGTAGGCAGAGGAGGCAGTTATCCCTTGCACAAGATATTACTATGTGGGAACAGCAGATGCTGAGCGGGTGGTATGCAGTAGAATCATTCAGAAATGAATGCTGGTACTGCATTTGCAGTCAGGGTTGACATGCTTAGCACTTCATGTGTGGTATTTAGCTGTAGTAAACTATGCGTTACATTTATTTCAACACTTCATGTGTGGTATTTAGCTGTAGTAAACCACATGTTACATTTATAGCAAGAGGTTTTCTACAGTTTTGCAAGGAGAGGATTTTTTCCTCTGGTCTATAAGACTGAGAGAGGAACCCCCATTTAAATTCTTAACTTAACATTGCAGGGAGGTGCCACATCGGAGAACTGCACAGGGTGCTGCTTGATTGCCTAGCTATGGTTCTATCTGAGAGGTGAGCCTTGTTTGGCATATAAAGTTATAAAATACCCCAGGCTTTTGATTTCTTTCACTTTAATAACACTATTAATCCAGCTTGCACTAATAATATCAATCTCCACCACAGAATCCCCACCATCTGCTGAGGTGACAAGTTTTTTAGTCAACACAGCCCATATCTATGGGATAGATTTTCTTACAGATTAAACATACCTTCATTCATCTTCAAAACCAGTCTGGATAACTGGATGGGAAACCGCAAATTTATACTCAGGATTCATAGTAATGATTTTCCTACCTGGTGTAATTCTAATACAATGCTTTATAACTTAGTGTTTTGGCTAAGCTTTTCAAGGGCCCACAGACTGTAAACTTATTACCTATAAATATAAACCAATGAACCTACACTAAGGTAACAGGTGCCAGAAAACTATTATAACTCTCCCACTACTGACATGATGAAAACCCTTATTATTTATTTCAGTTAACCTAACAGGCTACACATGCTTGTAAATGATGGACTAGGAGAATGTTCTGGCTGAGTGAATTACTAAGTTACACAGTTTGAAAACCAAACCAGAGGAAAACTGATCATGGTCTACAAATGAAACACTCTATCACAACTTTAAATATCAGTTCTATATGGTGTATTCCTACCAGCATCCCATCTTCCCACATCATGTCCTACAGTCACTCTGAAGTTCCACACACCATTTCTGTGAAACTCACCTAGGAACTGCCATGTTTTGATATAATATACTTTTGAATCAAAACCATTCATATCACTATTCTTTGTCTGCGCAGTCAGTTACATTTTTACTGAAGACTTCAGTAAGAGCAAAATCAGTTGTTTGTCTTATGTGTATTTCTGTTTGCTCTGTTATTCAGTTAAGCTGACATGGCTAACTTTTTCAGTGTTTCTCTTCTCTATTTTTCATGACATCTCATCCTGGATATATATCCAGATATCAAAAATTCCCTATAACAAAAAGCACCTGATCAGCCGCAACTTGCTAATCAGCAGCCTATTGAAATTTAAACAAAAAAAAGTAAAACATTTTTTTTTACAGTGGGGCAAGCCCCCTTGCAACCACTACATATATACCGAATCTGAGATCCCGCTACAGTGGAGAAAGAGCAGACTCCATGATCTCCACTGCACCGCAGTCTTGCACAGAAAAAAGATGGCACATTTGACCAGCTGATTTTCCATCAGCTGTACTTTTTTTTCCATTTGACAATTAGAACTTTCAACTAATTGTGTATGACCCCTTCCCTCCATCCTATATAGACACATTTCTGAAATCTTTACATTTATATTTAGTGCTCAAAATAATGTGCTCAGACCCCTCTTATTAGAGAAATCATAGGAAATCCTTACTCCATGTCCTGGTATTTGTACTGGCTACTTAATTTGTTGACCCTAGTAACCATTAACTTAATTTATCATTTCACCTGCTTTAAGACCTTCTCATTTTTCAGTAGCAAATATGTAAAATTATACAGGAACAGCTGCCAGGCAGCATTCATTTACTGTGCCAGTCCCTTGTTCATCCTTATTAATGCTGCGACACAGTGTACCCAGTGAGTCATCACAAAACAGAATACAACTGTAAAGTCATAAAATAAGGTTTGTAACATTTACCGGAATTGTCTTGCATCAACCAACTAAGCCAGCAAATTCTGACACCTGAGAGAAATGAGCAGTTATTTTTATTCCTGTGGGACATTGGTAACATCAGTCTCGCTTCCTTTTCATTTTGTTCTCATTCGTTCTATTGCCTTCTTTTTCTTCAGATAAATTAACTGTGATCCAGAAGTGACATTTTGTGCACCTACTTTCTAAACAAATGGCTTGTTCCATCTGCAACCAGTAAAGATCAGCGACACATCCAATCACTCAATCAATCAATACCATCTTTATATTTGTCAAAAACTGTTATCTACACAGTATCACATGGCATCACAGACTTGCTACCAAACTTAGATAGTATGAGAATTGCCACATGCCAGAATGACACAAGTTCTATATGATAACCTAAAGTGTTTTTCTAGTTCATTTATTTCTCAACATCATGTTTCAGTTTAATTCAAATATGATGAGTTGGATCCACTGTAATTAAAGAATCAGAGTAAATGTTTTGTTTGCTCATTGACTGTCTGACAGTCAAGGAGTCTAATGCATTATTGCTATTAACGCCAACCTCATCTGGTTCTGCTGCTTAGCTCAGCCTGGGCACCTTTATTTGTTCTTCTTTCTGACATGCTTTTCTGGTTCCCCATACTTTGCAATCAGCCTCCAGACAGTCTGAGGACAGTCTGCTAACAGTCAAGCTCTAACCACTTCACTGCCTATTTTTTTAAACTAGACTATAGTAAGACGTTGTCCTGTTCGATTCTCAGCTAGAGCGTCTTCTGTGTGGAGACATGCCTGAATGGGCGCACCTTCGTTGAAGGTTGTGCATCAGAGCTGGCAACTCAGCACGTAAAAATCTATTGCCAATCATTAGCGGACCGGAGTTCCGCTGTGGCGACCCCTAACCGGGAAAAGCCGAAAGACACAACAACTTCCCTTTTGAAGAAAACAGCAACCTGTACAGGCCTCCTCTTGTTGTCATTGCTCATATTTCAGACTCTCATCTGAAAGGTTTTACTGCTGCAATAAAAAAGCACACTTTTTGTTCACTTATGGTTCAGGATTCGACTTCATAGAATTTTTCTCATTCAAACTGCATCTTTCACAGGGTGGGAACACTGTGTACATGCTCATTGAAAGAGAATTCCCCAAGCATGCAAGGTAGTGCATTAGTCAGAGTCACACTGAGTTAGTTCTCTGACAGTTCAGTTTTATTTGGAATATAGACAGGAGACAGACTTTTCTCGTCCAGCGTCTGTTTATTACATTCAGAATGGAAACCCTTTCTTAAGTGGCCCATTCATGATCAGTCAGTGTCAGAAAATAAGGGAGATTTTGAAGGAACCTGAACAGAAGGCCAGTCATTTTTTTTCTTTTTGTAGATGGCATTTGCTCCAGCTTATGTTATATCCCAGCAAGGTCATACTGCCTGCAGTTTATGTAAATGTGGTGGGAGGAAAGTAATACCACAACTTCCCCTTGATGAAGCAAGATACTTTACATAAAAGGCATTATGAAGGCAGTTTGTTTTATTTATTTTTATTTTTTTAGCCAAAGTATTGCACTGACCCACAAATACCTTTTTCAGACTGAGTCTTGGAGCACTGTCTGGTTAAATGACTTGTTTAGAGTCACTCAGTAGACAATTTGAGAATGACAGAATCAACGTCTGAGCTAAAGGAAGCAGTTTGTAAACAGCATTTAGCTTTAACCCTGCTAACTATCAGAGTGTGCATATGCAATGTGCAGCATACACATCTGCCAGTACCTGTTAGTCTGTTTCCAAAACACACATGCAGCTATCTGCTAGCATTCAACAGGGAATGCTTTAATGGAAAATAACTCTCATACCTTTCCTAAAGAGAGAGACCAGACACTCAATATGTTAAGTCCTTTTACAACTAAACTTTAAGCTGTAAAGTCCCTAGCTGAACCTAGGTTAACAGCATTATAAAATGATGACGTTGCATCCTTTACATCAGCAGAATGGGTTAAGAAGAATAAAAGTGGACTCTCTTTTTTAACTAGTTTAATATTAGAAAAAGCTAGAAATGTAAATGGTTGAATAATTGATAACAGCCAGTCATAATTAATATTATTATTATTATTATTCAGTATTACTGCTGCTGGTTGAAATAAAGGCACAGCGTTTTTTTGTTTTAGCTTTCTAAATCATGGTGTGGTGAATATGAAAGTTAAACCTTTACAGGTAGATGGAGGCTAGCCTGGCACTGGGTGGCATGATGACGCATGAGTGATAGTCAATCCAGCCATAGCAAGTTTGAATGTGCAGTAGTCATTCAAGCTTACTGAGCTTCATTTATTTCATTTTCTTAAACATTACCTGTTTCTTGGTTATGACAATGTAGGACCATACTGTTACATGGACATATTGTCATAATATGATGGACAAATGAAAAACCCAACAGAAACCTCCTTAACAATCAGCACAGCAATATGCCTGCAAGCACTTACAACACCTGGACACTAAACATGTGTCCGATGTTCACAATCTCTTCCAGCATTCCTGTGAACCAACAATAGTGAATCTTTTTTCTGGGAAAAATAATTCATTTTTCCCTATGGCAAACATAGATCAGACTATTATAGCTTCAACTGCCTTTACAATGGGAACAGGAGTTGAACAACTGAACAATGAAGGAGGAGTCTTGCCAACATGGTCATCTTCTTCAGCTATGGCCAGCTTTAGTTCTCAGTCCTCTCTGGTGGCTAATTATGTACTAACACCTCCTGTTGTACCTTCAGCCTCCTTGAATATTGACTAGAATGTTTAAGGTCCATACTAGGTGCAAGCTGTTCTAAAGAAATTAAACAGGCTTAGTAATGAAGTTAAGATTTTAGCTCACATATCTGACAAGCTAACACAAGTTAATCAGTTACTGCTGGATCAAAAGGAAGACATTCTCTGTATTTATGATTCCTGCACTAAATTAGAAGCTAAATAGGCACTGACCTACTGGACTTGAAACATTCTTATGACCTAATTACCACTGAAAATTCCAAAATTCAGAATACAATAATAACTTTACAAAATAAAGTTACAGATTTAGAATTCAGAGCCAGAGAAGTTATGATAAATGTTACTGGTGTGCAAGAATACTCGGATACTTCTCGGTTCCTAAAGGTATGTATAAAACAAATTATAACTGCTTTAGCACGAGACTGGCCACAAGAAAACTATTATCTATAGAACTAGATGTAGATCATTGCATTAGCCTCCAAAGACCTTCTTATAACAGGACTGTTAAAATGAAGTTTTTTTCTCTCTCTCTCAATGACTGATTGTAACAACTTTTCTCAGATGTTATTTAAAAGAATGTTTTAACCAGATCCCAGTCAGATTTTTCCAGGATCTGCCTTCAGACGTTTTGAAAAACAAAAAAAAAGAAGTCTGATTAGAATGACTTTGTGATTAAAGGAAATTAATTGCAGTTTCATCTTTCCTACCATCATTCAAATTAATTGTAAAGTTTCATGCTTAAAAATTACTTCATCCACGCAAGCTTCTAAAGAACTGCAGGCCATCAACTTACGATTGTAGTTTTTAGGGAGAGTTCTCCATTCAAAGGGTTAATTCAATAAGACTATTTTTTGAGGGGGGATGCAATTTCTGTTCCAGATTAGTTAAGGGCTTTTTCTGATCTTTATGTTAAAAAGTCTTATCATACAGGTTAATATGATTTGTCTCTCTAAATGTGAATTAGGATTAACAACCCCACAAAAACAGATTTGTTCATAGGTTCATACTAGGCTGTCTGCCCTAGGGCATTTATAAGCCTAGCCAGCGTGTGTTTGGCTTTCGCCACCCATTTTAAATGAATTTTGATATGCCCTTTTTCGAGGTTAGTATACTGTGCCTCTGTCTAACAGTGACACAGAAGTGATACCCGGGGTAAACCTACTATCTCCCATCCATTCATCAAGATTCCTCTTGAAGAGAGTCAATGAGGGACTCTGCCTAACCTGGACTGGGATTTTATTCCAGAGTGAAGGGAGCCTCTGGGTTATGAATCTGTCCCTCCAGCATGTCCTATTTATTTCAGTGCTGAGGTTCAAGTCTCTTGAGTGCGAAGCTCGATGGGATTTGGATTTTCTGAGGTGCAGCATGTCCATTAATTCCGGGTTGGACATGGCTTTATACGTCAGGCACAGATCGCCTCTGAGCAGGTGGTATGCCACTGAGTAGAGCTGGAGTTTCTTTAACCGGGCAGCATATGGCATCTGTTTGAGCCCTTTGATCCTCTTGGTGAGGTACTTTTGGGGTCTTTCCAGTTGCTGCAGGTGTCTGGTAAGGTCCATCCCAAAAGGGGCATTGTACTCAATTATGGGTCTGATGAGGGATGAGTAAAGAGGCACGATGACCTCCCCTGATCTAGATGTGAATCCTTTCATGATTAGGTGGGCTATATAAAATGTTTTTCTAACCACTTTGGCCACATGGTTGTCAAATGAGAGATTGCTATCAACTTGGGTCCCTAGGTCCCTAATTACTTCTTCCGTACTTAATGGATTACCACCTATGTGGTAATTTGTGGGCACTTTGTTTTTGGCATTTAGCTTGAGGCCATGGCTCTGGCACCAGTTGTCTGTTTCTATGAGGCCCTTTTGTAGGATGCTTGTGTCGGCTGGAGAGTCTATTATGGCGCCCAGTTTGCAGTCATCTGTGAACTTGGTCAGCCACAGTCCTTCCTTGTTAGCCTGTACCTCCGAGAAATATATACCGAACAAGAGAGGTCCCAGGACTGAGCCTTGTGGGACGCCACTTGTAACTGGCTTGGAGTCTGACATGGCTCCAGCAATTCTAACCATGTGGGTTCTGTCCTTGAGCCAGTTTGCAACCCATCTAGTGACATAGGGGTTTATATTTAAGCTGGTAAGCTTATCTATAATGCCCAAGTGGGGTATTGTATCGAAGGCTTTTGCAAGGTCCACGTAGGCTGTGTGGACCACCTTCCCCTCGTCAATGGCCTTAGTGACTGTTTCAAAGAAATTGACCAGGTTTAAGAGGCAGGATCTGCCCTTAACAAAGCCGAACTGGGTAGGATCCAGTGTCTGTAGGTCCCCAATATCTTTATTTATGAGGTCCATGATGATTCTTTCCATAGCTTTGCAGACCAAGCTAGTCAAGCTTATGGGGCGATAGTTTCCAGGATCCGTTGAGGCACCACCTTTGTGGAGAGGGACCACTGTTGCTGTACGCCACTCTTTGGGTACATATCCTGTAGTAAGGCTGAGATTGAACAGTAGTTTTATATTTGGGTTTAGTTCTTCTTGGAGTTCATGTAGGACGCAGCCCGGGACACTGTCTGGTCCAATTGATGCTGTGTTTTTTGCTTTGGAGAGGGCGGCTCTTACCTGAGCATCTGAGATGTCAGGGGGGAAGCACTCTGCTGGATAGATATTTGCCCTTTTGGTGGGGAAGAGGGGAGAAGTTTGCACTGAACCTGTCAGCTAGGATGTTGGCAATGTCTGTGGGTTCAGTGTATTTTTTGTCATTTTGGATTAATTCTGAGCATATCTGGGAATTCCCACCCAGGTTCATAACATAACTAAAGAAAGCCTTGTGATTATCCTTAGTGTCCTGTGCAATTTTTCTTTCAAAGCTGGCCTTAGACGATTTTATGAGTGCCTGTAGTTTTTTGCTAATACTGATCAGAGATGCCTTCCCTTTTTGGGATTTTGCTCTATGATGTAGCAGCTTCCTCGTTCTATTGTATAGTTTGTTTATGGCTGGGGTCCACCAGACAGGACGCCTAACTTTGGAGAATTGGGTCTTGGTTTTATTTGGGATTGCATGATCCATGCATTCCTGAAGGTGTTCATAGAATGCATTTATAAAGGATTCTGCGGTCTGAGCCGTACTTCCACAGGCCTGGGGGATTTGAAGGATTCCACCTTAGTTTTGAGGAGTGTGAAATTTGCTTTAGAGAAGTTTTTCACTGTGGTTTTCTGGGCAGGGGCTGGGGTCGGGATGTGAATATCTAGTGAGATTAGTTTATGGTCTGATCTTACCAGTGAGGGATACACTTCTGGTATGGAGCATAGAGTCCCCATGTTGGTGATGATCAGGTCCAGTATGTTTTCCCCTCTTGTGGGAGTGTCAACAAGTTGTTCCATAGCATTTGAGTTTATAAATTCTAGGAACCTTTGGGCTAGGGTGTTGGAGCTAGAGTAATGCTCCCAGTCTATGTTAGGGTAGTTGAAGTTGCCCAATATAATGGTGCTTGGAGAGACCTTCATATTTTCCAGTGTTCTCAGGAAGGCCGAGTGGGGTTCCTGGGTTTGGGAGGGTGGTCTGTAGCAGGCTATAAACTGGAAGGCAGTTTTACCCACTGTTAGTTGCACATGGATAGTCTCTGATGCTTCGTGCTGTGCCACCAACCTGGAGGTGTGGGTATCTTTGACGAATATTGATACTCCCCCTCCTTTTGTGGTTTGGTCCAAGTTTTGGGGCCGAAAAACATGGTATGAGGTATAACCTGGTAGTGCTGGGGTGCTCTCGGGAGCCTTGAACCAGGTTTCTGTTATTGCACAGATATCGATGTTTTCCATGCTAAGGAGAGTTTTGAGTGTGTGCATCTTGAGGTTTAGACTTCTGGTGTTGAGTAGCATTACTCTTAGTTTCTTATCCCTTGTGATACCTATGGAGGTGGGTTTGTCTTTTGAGCCTTGCCTAAAAAAGGCACTATGGAGGTGGCAAGAGCCTTTGCCAATATCCAAAAGCCCAGGGGTGACAGGTGCAAGCCGTCCCTAGCGAAGCATCGTGGCTTGTCGAGCATGTCATCCCAGGCAGACAGGCATTGGATCCCCTTTGAATGACACCAATACTTAAGCCAATTGTTGAAATTGATCATCTTGTCTTCATATTGTGGCATCATTCTTGGTGAGGGTAAGATGCTACTCAAGGTCAGGGTCATACTGGCCTGGGCTACATGCTCAGAGAGCTCCTCTATGTCTCATTTCATGTAGTCCAGGGAGGTACATCTCAGGTCATTCACACCAGCATGGACAATGACTGAGTCATATTTGTACTTGCCTTGGAGTGACCTGAGTGCTTGTGTTATGTGGCGGATCCTAGCGCCCGAAAGGCAGCTCACCGTGACCTTCTCCTTGTTCAGCCTGGTGAGCGGGAAGTCAGTGTGCCTGACGATAGAGTCACCTATTACAAGTGTATCAGGTGTGTTGTTTAGCCTTAAGGGCTGTGACTGTTCGGCACACTGGCTTTGTGAGCTATGTGTTGCACGTGTTTTGTTTTGGGGTAGCGGTTGCTTGGGTGTCTGCTTTGGTGGTCTCTGCTGCTTAGGCAGATTTTTATTTAGAGCCTCCGAGTATGTTTTTGTGTGTTTATGTGTTTGGTTTGCTGTCGTGGTAAGTCTATGTGAGACTGGAATTGTAGTGAGTGTGGTTTCCTTCTCCTCCTGACTGGTTACACCAGTACTGAGTTGAGAGAGCTTAGCCTCCAGTTTGGCTATATGGTTGCATCTCTCACACATGTGTTGGAATTTGTTGGGAGGAGGAGAGGGTTGTCTGTGTACATGAGGCAGTTGTAACATTGCCTCAAGATTCCCATATTCACCAGCTGGACCGGAGAGCAGATTGACAACTGACCTTTGGACATGCTAGAATAGTATTGGGAATTCCTTTATAATTGAAAAAAAGGGCCAGTGGGGAACAAAGTACTCAAGGGGAGTTTGTGAGGATGTAGTGCTTTTAATTTTTTAGTGCTGACTTATATAATTGCTTTAGTGAGCAAGTGCCAGGCTTTAGAGTGGGAATACGGTGTTTATTATGAGAACTAGATCAGTTCTAAGGGAAAAAGTGAAGAGCAGACTTTGTTGAGCCGAGAATGGTTTAAACCCAATTAAGCAGCGCTGCGCTATGCGCAAAGATGCGCTAAAGCGGGTTTTATACAGGGGGACTTGAAAGAGCTAGAAATTGGCCCAAAACAGCCAATAGACTACCACATTCTTGTGCTGGGAACACTCCTCCAGTGATAGATAGGCTGCTCCAAGCTCCCCACTGCCACTGGTGAACAAAGAAGCCTCCCTTTATCCAAGAAAGGAAATGGGCAACACAGGAACTTTCCAAAAGTCCAGAGTACAGCAAAGCCTGTATTTGGACTACTCTAGGTCAGGAAGGATGGGAAACAAGGATATATATATATTTTTTTTCTAAAACTTGTTCAGTCTTATACAACCTGTCTGGAAGAAATCATTTTGCTCTGATCATTTCTAAAGTATTTGACAAAAAGTTAAATATTATCTCATGAATTCTACAGTTAAATCATACAGAGTTGATATTTTGTTTCAAAACATGTGGGTTTGATATTTTGTTTCATACAGACAGATTTCATGTATTCGACTATTTTTCAGATGACAGTTATGGAATTATGCTGGTGAACTTTTCTGCTGATGTATGTAACTTGATGTTGGGTTCTGTTTATACCTCTTTTTACAACTACCAAAAAATTTTACAGGATCTCACAGCTAGTTTTCAGTATCTTAAAGCAGACAGAAAAATATTAATAGTAATTTTAATCTTGATCATAAATATTCATCTATGGAACAAATGCAAAATTGTTAAAAAAAAATTCTTATACTTATGCTCTTATAGATTTTTGGAATTTATAATTTTATACTTTGAATATCTCAAAAGTCAAAAAAGGCTCTTGGCTAGTCTATTTCTTTATTACTGAAAATTTAGTTTATGAGGCTTGCAATATGGTTGAATATTCAGAATGTTTATCTGATCACTTTCCTATTTTACAGGCTATTAATAGATCTAAGAAGAATAAGCAAGCAGCCCCCTCAAGTCAAGAGGCAATAAATCCAGGCTGAGAATATATCCAAAGATATAAATAAAGTCCACAGAAGATAAATCAGGTACCAGTTTAATAGAAGACACAAGCGCTTTCACATAGCTTCATCAGGTGTAACCATTTCATCTAAAAACACACCTTTATACATGCATTAATTGATCACATGACTGAAACTTTTAAAGAGACAAAACTCATTTTATACTAATATAATATAAACAAATAACTAAATATAAATAACAAATACAAATACAAATAAAAATGTATAAACAGATGAATTATATATATATATATATATATATATATATATATAAATACTAATATGAGTACTACTATTAAAATGTAGCTTAAATAAAACTCAAGTGCCTAAAAAGTACATCTCCTATTTAGTGGTCTGTTACGTAATATGGGCTTGATAGGAACACATTCATTGAGACCATGTCCTATATGGGATCTCAGTCTAACTATCCATTTTGCTTCTGTCTCTTCAGTTTTAACTATCACATCACCCCCTCTATTATTCTCATAGATAACAGATAGAACTCTGAAAGTAAATTTATGATGTTCACCCATGGTGCTAATATGTTTTGCCAAAGCATTGATTCTAGACTTCTTTCTAATGTGATATAGGTGCTCTCTCATTCTCTCTCTGAGAGTTCTGTCTGTCTTGCCTATATAGAAGCAATGACATTGTTGGCACTCAGCCAGATAAACAACATGTGTGGTCTCACAAGTGGCACTTACCCTGATATCAAATGTTCTTGTTGTGTCAGGGTGATGGAATATTATAGAAGTATCTATGTGTGGGCACTGTGGACAGTGACCACAGGGTCGTGTGCCTTTAAACTCCATGGTAGGTTTCTCTGTTCTTACCCCACATAATCTCCTATACAAGTTCTTTTTGTTCTTGAATGTATACTGGGGTCTAGCACCAATTAAAGAGGAAATTGTGGGTTCAGTAACCAATACCTGCCAGTTTCTATTAATAATGTCTGTATAGTGCTTGATATCTCTAGCATAGGTAAGGCAGAGACTGAGCTTGGGTTCCTTGCTTTTATTATATCTGGGAGCAGCATTGGAAAAATACGGTTTGGCTTTATTAAATCTCATACGTCTCACCATCGTCTCATTCTTGTTGATACTATAGGTATGATACCCCCGATCCTTTAACTCCAAGTTGGTAGTATGCATCATTTGTTCGTACTCAACCGGGTCTACTGTGAGTCTTGATGCTCTAAAAAATTGGTTACGTGCAACATTGTCAAAAACAAATTCTGGGTGCATACTTTGTCTAGAAAGAAGGTTGTTAACCCTGCATTCCTTCCTATACATTCTGGTACTAAGGTTACCTAATATGTCCTTATAGATATAGACATCCAGGAAATTAATTCCTGTATAAGAATAATTAAAAGTAAATTTTAAAAAGTCAGTGGTTTTGTTCAGGTATTCAATAAACAGCTTCAGTCCATCTAAGGTGCCTTTCCATAGAAAGAAACAATCGTCTACAAATCTTCTATAGAAATGGATGTACGGTGCATATATACTATTAAAAATGTAGTCTGTCTCCCATGTGACCATAACTATATTGGCGTAGCTGTTTGAACAGGAGCTGCCCATTGCTACTCCATTTTTCTGCCAGTAGATGTTATCATTGAAAATGAAAATATTGTTATAGAGTACCAGGGCTATCAATTTTTGTATAACTATAAACTCTGTGGCATTATATGTGCCAACTTTTGTCAGTAATTTTCTCATAAAGTCTATACCCAATGTGTTGGGTATAACTGTAAAGAGGGAGACAACATCTAACATAACCAAAATATATTCACCATCAGCAGTTCCTTGATTAGTAAATGCATATAAATCTCTTAAAAAATGTTCAGTGTCTTTCAAGACATGGTGCATAGTATGTAGGACAGGTCTCAGTTTTTTCTCCACATAGATTGAGATAGCCTCTGTTGACCATCCCCTTACAGAAACTATGGGCCTCATAGGTGATCTAGTACTATTCTTGTGCAGTTTCGGAAGCCCTTGTATAACAGGCACCACTGGTTTAGAAACCAAAAAATAGTGTACCATTTCATCAGTAATAAGGCATTCAAATTGCATGCTCTTTATTGCATTAATAATCTCTAAAATCATTTTATCTACATGTGCTCTATTTATAAGTTGATAAAAATTATTATCACTGAGCATTTCATACATCAATGAATCATAGTCTATTTTATCTAAGACAACTATTTGTCCCCCTTTGTCAGCTGGTCTAATTACCAAGCTGAAATCGTTCTCAAGTTTATTCAATGTATCTAGTTCATCTTTGCTAAGGTTATGCTTCTTGTAAAAATTAATGTTATTATCTATAACTTTGTAAAAGTCAGTAATACATAACTGTTCAAATGCATTTACAACAGAATTCATTTTCGGTATAAAAGTGCTAGGTCTCCTAAAAACAACTTGTTCTTGTTTATTATTAGTGTTTAAAAACATTAATTTCAAACTTAGATTCCTAGTAAAATCTTTAAATCAAATATAGCATCAGTGATAGACATATCAGAGGCAGGTATAAACGATAAACCTCTGGTTAAAACACTTAATTCATTGTCAGAAAGCAGATGTTTAGAAAGATTAACTACTAGAGTCTTACTTTTTGAAAGGCTTTCTTGATAGTGTAAACATTGTTTGTTTCCTCCTCGTGTTTTCTCTTGTTTCTTGTACTGCTTCTCCCCCGTGTTTGGTTCTGCTTCCTCTGTCCATCCGTTCTCACCAGTGAGTTGTCTCTCACTGGCAGGGGAAAATTTAGATGATATTCGTTGGATTGTAAGCAAACAGTATTGGAAGCCGTCGGTAAAACAGTAGAAATGCTGCCGTCACTTCTGTGAACCTGCGCTACTGTCACGACCTTCCTCCTAGCGCCCTGTGGACATGCATGTGAGCTAGGAGGAACTGGAAGCTTATTAATGCTCTGTTCAGATGATATGCCTGCGGACTCAGGCTTATTGGAGGTAATATCTTCGTTGAACACACTATTGTCTTGAATGAAACTTTTAAAGAGACAAAACTCATTTTATACTAATATAATATAAACAAATAACTAAATACAAATAACAAATACAAATACAAATAAAAATGTATAAACAGATGAATTATATATATATATATAAATATTAATATGAGTACTACTATTAAAACGTAGCTTAAATAAAACTCAAGTTTCAGTCATGTGATCAATTAATGCATGTATAAAGGTGTATTTTTAGATTAAATGGTTACACCTGATGAAGCTATGTGAAAGCGCTTGTGTCTTCTATTAAACTGGTACCTGATTTATCTTCTGTGGACTTTATTTATATCTTTGGATATATTCTCAGCCTGGATTTATTGCCTCTTGACTTCAGGGGGCTGCTTGCTTATGCTTCTATAACAATTGTTTTTTTGGCTCTGTTTTTATCAATTAGATCTAAGAAGAAGACAAAGGGGGGGGGTTCATTGGGAACTATATATTTTTTTCTCATAAAATGAGATTCTATCTGCTATTTCTGACTTTTGGTCTGATAAAGACATGTATCATACTTTATTTACTTCCCTGTGGGCTGCCTTCACGTCTTTTATGGCAGTTTTTTTTTCGTCCAAATCACTTTAAGGGAAAAGAAGATGAAAAGTCAGGAAACTGGCCCATTGCTTAACCAGCTTAGGTGAGGAAATACTATTTTTTTTTTAAAGTCATGCTGAGAAGAGTTTGTATTACAGAGACAAAGTCTTGCTTCTGCTTTTCACCTCTACTGTACCTGCATATTCTGGGCATTTTGGTTGTTATAACACTTGCCAGATAAAAAGACTTGAGAGAATCCAGGAAATAATCAATAGGTGAGTGATAAGATTGAAAAACCTTAGCTATAAAGGGAAATTGAAGCCTCGTCCCTGTACTCAGACGGCTTTAGGCATTTAAGAGGTCACTAGATTCTTGTGTACAAATCACTAAGAAATGAAGCATTAGCAGCCTGTTCTGGTGTTACATTTTTGGGACACAGTATCAGTTCAAGGAATAAGAATCGATTTGAGAGACTGCTAGATGTTAAAACATCAGTTAGGAACAGGTATTTTTATCAAAAAGCAGGAACATTATGGAACTCTCTCCATAAATATATAAGGGGAGTTGGTAGTGTCAAACTTGTCATGTTTCTGATGAATAAATGCTATAGAAATTTTGTTAATATTCCTGATCTAACTGTTGGCAAACTCGTAAATGGCTCCTAGGATCCATAAGTTTGAATTTCTTCTTCTCTACATTGCATATACATTTTATAAGCTTAATTCCCTAAAATATGTTTCTGAATATGCTAATGAAATATGCTCAAAGCTATTGTGGGATTGGGATAAAGATATGCAGGAAATTTGCGGAAATACGTAAAGGTCAGCAGATTTACACAGTTCCCTTTTCAGGGCATAATTCTTTTAGAAATGCATTCTCAATTCTATTAATTAATTAATAACTGAGAGGAAGTTGGTATCATATCAATAAATTATTTTTCATGAAATATTCTCATACTTCAATGAAATATATAATCCCAATCATTATACTGATGTGAATGTGAAGTGAGTAGGACAATGTAACTATTTTTGTCCTACAGTGAAATTTATTAAGCAGATCAAATTTACTTTTTAAAATAAAAAATCAGCTGATAGTGACTTGCTGTAAAAGTAGACTTTATAAAATATTTGCTGATATTCTAGCCCCTTATGTGCACAAACTTTATTTATACTTGCAGGATTCCCCAAACCAAGTTGAAAAGTATTTTTTCTTTAGCAAGAATTAGCTTACTTCATAAATCAGGTAAAGACATTTTAGAAATGACAAACGATAGGCCAGTTCTCATTATGAAATAATGATTATAACATTTTTGGAAAAATATCACTGAATGAGATATTTCTAAATTCTTTTAAGGATATTATATCTTCTTTCCATTTTTCCTGGAAGAGCTCAACTTATACAAATCCAATTAATTCAGGCATTTATGTTACTATATAATAAAAATAATTTAATTAGGATTGTGACTTTATGTAAATTAGATGCTAACTTAGCATTTGCTTTAATAGACAGGGCTCACCTTTTCTATATTTAAGAACATGCAGCTATTCCAATTTATATAAAAAATAATTTCTGCTTTATTTCAGAAGATTAGATAATATTTGTCCATTAGTGGTTATGATTCTGAATTAAATGCACAGACTTCTGGTTTAAGACAAGGTTGTCCATTATCGCCCATTTTATTTCTTTTTGCCATTAACCCAATAATTAATGCTATTTTTCAAGAGCGAATATTATTCCATTTCATATTAAAATCACTCCTTTAAAATTCTGACTTAAGCAGATAATCAGGTCAAAGTAATAGAACATACTGCTCAAATAGTACTTCATATATTTAAATTATTACATGTTATTCAGCAGTTTACAGATTTTGAGATAAATCAGGCTAAACAGAAGATAATGTTAAGACATAACCCAAGTAGAATTATAGGTAACCTTATGGTGGTTGATAACATGAAATTTTTAGGGTGATTTTCAATACTAAGCATGAATACTTGGCTTCTCCCCAATGAAAGAAACTTTATTTCGGACAGATCAATTAACTCCTGTTTTAACATTAACATATATTTTGTGGGAAGGATAAAAAGAAAATCTGTTATATCTGAGTCTTTATATTCAAAATATGCTGTTAACCCAGAAACATCGCTTTCTCTGTGCCAGCAGCGTTTAGATGAGGTGTCTAAGATTTCTGTAATGGTTTCATTTTTTAATTACAATCAAGTTATGACAGGGTATATACAATTATTTTTCCTTATGCCAACATATGTTAATTAGAAGAATTAAAATATATGTCTCTTTTTTCTGTTCAAAAGAAGGCTTGTGAAATATTTAATTCTAATTTTAAACGTCTATCTTTTTATCAATTCATAGAAAACTCACAGCCACAGAATTTAAGTGCTATTATAAATCAGTAAAATATGGAATTAAACCAGCCCATTCAATGTAATGATCTAATTAGTCATTAGAAGCATCATACTAGTTTAACTAAATTATGTAGGAATATGATCATTCAGCAGACATTTTTACTGAGGGCCTATTAAAGTCTGCAAAGGTTAAGAAAGCTATTTCATGAAAAAAGTGCTGTCATGACTATGGTGGTTTGGTTGGTTTGAGCTCTTGGAAACATCTAAGATGGGATTGTCCTCTCATGATATCCTGGTGGATCAGAACATATAGGCTAATTTATTCATTAACTGACATACAGATTCACTTTTCATATGATCTATGGATTTTAGGTATTGGCAAGAATATTCAAATTTCATTGTTAAGGAATATTCTTTTTGGAAGTTTAACACCTAAAAGATTGCTGTTGGATTGTTAGAACAGGGAGATTTTTTTTTCAGAATGAGGAATTCCCTGTGTTAGACTTGTCTAATTATTTTAATTCTTACTTTCAATGAGAATCCCACAATGTGATATACAATCACTGTTTATTTATTTATTTATTCGGTCTGGAGAAGTCAGGTGGATCATGGAAAGAGTCTCACTTATTTCTTCAACTGCTATTTCTTTTGGCAATATATCCACAGTTCTATCTTTTTTTAAACTGTGATAAAAAAGAAAATAACAAAGAAAGACAGAACGTTATATTCCACATAAACAGGATGTGGAAAACAGGGAGAATAAAAACCCTGATAACCCAACATAAAAACAGATTTCAAGTTTATGTAGGTTGTAGTAATTCTTCTCTGTACTCCATGTGGGAGAGCATTACCTTGTACCACCTTATTTTACATTCAAACTGCAATGCTACAGAACCTTGGAGAAGGGCCACTGAGTGTATTCCCCCATTTTAGACTTAGAGCATAGGAGGTGTGTATGAGGTGTTGAAGGTCTAGTCTTCTCCTCTGATGAGCAGAAGTTCAGTTATTACAATAAAATATGGCTTCCTGTAAGCCTTCTCTTCCATTTAAATGATACTTGGTAGACTTTGATAGCATAGCATTTACCATACTGGTCAGAAATACAAAAATCAATAATATGATGCCTTAGGAGGCAAGAAATCATATACATGCCATTATATGCCTTTGTTGCCTTTTTATGTTTGTGAGGTACAATTCAACTTGCGTACTTCAACTAATTATAGACAAGGAAGTTATTCATTATTCATTAGTGGTGCACAACCACAGATGACCAAATCACGTTTTTATTCTTTTGTTGGACAGTTCCCCAACTGTTACCTACGGCAGCATGATGACAGCTTATAGCTATCCCCAGATTTATTTTCTAATTTTCAGTGTAATGTAATTATACATGGAATTTGTTATGAAAAGTAATATGTTAGACCTTATTTCTATGTTTAAAATAAACAAAAGTACAAGAAAGAAAAAAAAAATGATCTATTGCAGCTGCAAAGGAATTACCAAGAAAACATCAAATCAGTAAAACAGATTCCCACAGGCCATGAAGGTAAACTGATTTAAATAAATATTTGGATAATGAGGAAAGCAGAGGCATATGTGCACTGATATAAAACAGAATCTCCTCATAAATGAATGAATGAATGAATGAATAAAAGCTCAATGAATCAGGATTACTGACAGTTAATCATTCCAGGATACTCAGTATCACTTACTTCTGAATTCCAGAATGAATAACATGCACTGTTTTAATATATCAAACCAGTATGCGATATACACTATGGAAAATATTTTGTTTTTCTTAGGGTGTAACGGTAGTCAACCAGACCTTAAATCCTAGACTAGGAAGTGTGCTGTTCTGTAGAACAGTATGTGCAAATCTTTATTTTTTTTACTTCTTATACATTTCTGCATGTCAACATTTTTAATAAAGGTTACTTGCTTCATTTAAACCACATTTCCTCAATGGTTTTGTAATATTCTTCTTTCATTATTCAGTAATCTTGTAAAATTGCATTTTTTTTACTTTCCTCCTTTCCTAGAAATTATAAATCTTCGTTTTCAAAATATGAGAATGATTGTAAAATAGGAACACTGCATTCCAAAGAAGATAGTGTCAACATCAACAATTATTTAATGGCTATAAGTCAACAGACAAAAAAGTTTAGGTTTAGTATTTACTGCCAATACATGATACGTCATGTTCATGATTACCAAAGAGCTGATAAAAATCCGTATGCCTAAATCAATAGGAATTAGACATTTTTACACACCTACAGGATCTGACATTACTATGCAGCACAATTTTAAGGTTAGATCAAATGCAATACTAAACAAAAACAAGATTCACAAATTTCCATGTCTGGAGCTCTAGGAAAACTCAGTTCTGCATAACTCGCAAGACATTTTAATATGAGCTACCACTGACTTTAATGCAATACTCTTTTCATGCACATAATCTGAGGTATACCTCCTGAATTCAGTTTAAAAGAAGTTTACTTAGAGGATAATATTATCAAAAATAAGGATTACCAAGCTTGCTTTCTTACTATCAATCTCTATAATGTAAAACACAGGCCTATAAGACATAGTGTATCAACCAGAGATGACTCAAACAAAACTAACATAAAACATAAAAAGCCATCCTGAGCAAGTAACTGACCCCGCACGACTGTGCTAAGTCCAATACAAATGCCAAAAGTATCCAGTAAGCAGAAATTCAAAAACATTGAAGCAAAAAAGTAAAAATAAAAACTATTTATTAATATAAAACATACGAAAGGTTAAACGCTTTCGTCTTGAACTGTAAGAGACTTCATCAGAGCAAATGCCAGTAGTAACTGGAGCCTTTATATAACAATCTGTTACTAATTTAGATAATTAAGTATGGAAGCACTTAAAGGTACAGGACATATAAAGCATATAACAATTCTGGATAGGGTGAATCAAGCATAAAAAAGAATGCATCCTGTAGTTAAAGTAAGGCATAAAAATCAATTCTGTTATAGAAAAACATGTATAAAAGGACAATATATTTTGTTGAAAGTAATATTTATAAATTGAGAGCATGTTTTTTTAGGAAGGGGGACAATAGTACAGTTGTCATTCATACCTGGAGGTACCATAGCATTTAGTTTTAGCTGCCAATCACCAGGTCTTGTTCCCACCAACCTCCTTTTATATTGTAAATTACAATGTCCAAAATCCAAAATTGGAACCTACTAATACCTTTACAAGCTAAACTGTGCTTATAAAGGGCATTATTTGTATTAGCTTTATTAATGGCATATAGATGTTTGCAAATGCGCTTCCTAAAGCTACATTATGTTTTCTATATATAGGAAAATACACATGTGGCACACAAGACAAGATAAACAATGCCCCTAGTACCATAATTGCCCTTTTTCAACATAAATTTGAAATGTACATGTTCCAAAACAATAGTCTAGTCTAGGCCTGTAAGAGGCAAGTTGTGTTATGTATAACTATCAGCTTTGTTTGTAATTATTTATACACTAGCTCCACACCTCATAGGCATAGTTCATTTTCAGACTTTGGAACAACAGTCTGCAGAATATTAAAACTATAAGGCTTTTGACTGAGTTTAAAAAGACTATTGCTCTCTGGGTTGGTCACTACACATTTGCAATGACCTGAGTAATCTACATTCCTTGATAATCTTTGACCAATTATACACTAACCCTAAACTCATAAACATGTCTGAAAACATTTCAAGTAACCAGAGGAGGTTATAGATCAGTGATGGCGAACCTATGACAGGCGTGACAAAGGTGACACATGCCACAATGTTTTGGATGACACATCAGGAATCACCAGCACCCGAGTTACCAAAGTGACTGCTTTTGCATTTGTTGCTCGTGTGACATGCACTGAATTATTTTGTGCCAAGAGCGTTTGACACTCCAAACCCACAAGGTTCAGCATCAGTGTTATAGGTAATAAACCATGCAGAACAAGAAGTAGCACTAGTACATACATGGAATCAAAGGAATGAGAAACTGCATTTTATGATCAGGAATTATCCTTCCAGCATATTACATCATACATTTCACCAACATTATATTTTCTTACACCAGAATGAAGAATGGTAACACAGGATTTCTGTGGTTCTCATTAATTCCTGGTTAAACCAATTTGTTAATTTACCCTCTAAATAAAATCCTTCTGTGGTAAAACACTATGGCAATAAAGTAGTTATAATGGGGCATTACTGCATACCATAAGAACAAAATGCAAAGAATGATACTGATGCCAGTACCATCATCATCATCTTCTTTCGGCTGTTCCCGTTAGGGGTCGTTGTCACGGCGGATCATCTGTTTCCATTTCTTCCTGTCCTCTGCATCTTGCTCTGTCACACCAACCACCTGCATGTCCTCTCTCACCACCATCCTTAAACCTTATCTTAGGCCTTCCTCTTGTCCTGTTACTTGGTAGCTTCATACTTAGCATCTTTTTCCCAATATACTAAGCATCCCTCCTCAGCACATGTCCAAACCAATGTAATCTTGCCTCTCTGGCTTTGTCTCCAAACCTTCCAACCTGGGCTGACCCTCTAATATACTTATTCCTAATCCTGTCCACCCTCGTCACACCCAGTGCTAATCTTAACATCTTTAACTCTGCCACATTCAGTTCTAACTCCTGCCTTTTTGTCAATGCCACTGTCTCCAACCCATTTAACATAGCTGGTCTCACTACCCTCTTGTAGACCTTCCCTTTCACTCTTACAGGTACTCGTCTGTCACAAATCACTCCTGACACTCTTCTCCACCCACTCCATCCTGCCTGTACTCTCTTCTTCACCTCTCTTCCACACTCACCATTACTCTGAACTATTGATCCCAAGTATTTAAACTCATCCACCTTCACCACCTCAACTCCTTGCATCCTCACCATTCCTCTATTCTCCCTCTCATTCACACACATATATTCTGTCTTAGTCCTGCTGACCTTCATTCCTCTTTTCTCTAGAGCATATCTCCAGCTCTCCAGCTCTCCAGGGTCTCCTCCACCTGTTCCCTACTCTCACTACAGATCACAATGCCATCTGCAAACATCATAGTCCACAGGGACTTCTGTCTAATCTCGTCTGTCAACCTGTCCATCACCATTGCAAATAAGAAAGGGCTCAGAGCTGATCCTTGATGTAATCCCACCTTAAATGCATCCGTCACTCCCACCACAGACCTCACCACTGTCACACTACCCTCGTACATATCCTGTACCACTCTTACATACTTCTCTGACACTCCTGACTTCCTCATACAATACCACAACTCCTCTCTAGGCACCCTGTCATATGCTTTCTCTAAGTCTACAAAAACACAATGCAAATCCTTCTGACCTTCTCTGTACTTCTCCATCAACACTCTCAGAGCAAGCATTGCATCTGTAGTACCCTTTCTTGGCATGAAACCTTACTGCTGATCACTAATCATCATGTCCCTTCTTAACCTAGCTTCCACTACTCTTTCCCATAACATCATGCTGTGACTGATCAATTTAATCCCTCTTTAGTTACTACAGCTCTGCACATCACCCTTATTCTTAAATATCGGTACCAAAACACTTTACCAAAACTAGATAAATAAACGATTTACTATCATTTGTGTGAACTATATTCTGTCGGCACTTATACTGCCAAAAATGAGAATGTCGTGCACAAAATGAAAAATGTATGGGATAGTCAAAGACACTTATGCGAATGCAGTAGTACAGTCACATAGGTGTGTTCGACTATATGTACAGAGATCGCGGTACAGTGGGGATTGGAAATTCATTTATATCCCCACTGTAGTGCGATCTTGGAGTTGGATTATATTACTAGCAGGGGGTGTGGGGGCTGCAAAAATGTGATATGTCGTATAGGAGTTTGATTTACATTAGGTCCTATATGGCTATCACATGATGTTTTTGGTGACAATGTTGACTCAAATGTGTCAATCATTTGGGTCAACATTGTGTAGGAGTGGAGAGTTCAGTTTTGGTGTTTATTTTCATTATTGCGAATGGCAAATGTTTTGCCTTTTACAATAATGATAGTAAATCAAATAAAACAATGTATTCAATTTTTTTTTTTTCAGAAAAACTGCAAAGCCTGCTCTGCTAGATATACAAGATTATGTTTCATAAGCATTCAGGCCAAGAGAGTCAAATAACATTTCATACATTCCCATTATAGAGACTGGAATAAGTTTTGGAAATATAAAGTTGAATAAATACCATTGGCAAATACAGACTGACAGTAGCTTTAGGTAAACTCAAGAATTTTTGGAAAATTGAACAGGAGAGGCCAATCATTTTCATGGTGGAAAAAAGCACCAAACAGCAGGTATTGCAAATGAAAATGTACTCTCATCTGTGCTGATGTAGCAGAAAGAATATATACGTAAAACATACAATACCCGAGCTCTTGTTCTGTCTGTGTGGGGTAGGTCAGTATAGGTCAACAAATGAAACTACGGCTTTTGTTCATATTAGGTTGGCAACACTTCAGAATACTTAAGAGAAACTGCTAAGCAACTAAGGAAGACGTTTCTGTGTATACCATAGAAGAAAACATAACGATGCAGCATTTGGAGAATGGCAAGATCATATCTGCAAATACCATTTCAGCTGGTATCCTTATTGGCCAGAGACAGCATAGCTGTGCAACCAGTAAAAAACAGCAACAGTTCATAGGTCAGATAAGGAAGGACAGAACCTATATCAGTTTCTATCTTGTATTCTAGAATGACACATCACGCTGATTTGTAAGCCAGTCTCATTTCTGAACTCATAAATTTACCAACAGGTATCTGACCAATACTTGATTTCATGTTAACTGGATTACAGTCAGAACTTTACATGACTACATCACTGGATATGGTTATACATTAACATTTAAATGACTTTTATATAACATAATCAATTCAATTATTTGATACTATATTTTAATTTAAAATAGCCATGCCATGAAAGGCTATACATGCTTTTGAGATAGTAAAAACAAAGTTCTCTCTAGATTTTTTTATAAGGCTGGTGTTGAAATAATTCTGTTTCTTAAGAAATGTGGATTTTGAAAGTTTTACATCTTCAGGAATTGCTAAAGTTATGATCCATGAAATTAAAGATTTATATTTGTATGTTTATGAAGTTAAATATACATGTACGTTTGACACTTGAACATCTAAAACAATTTTTTTCCAAAAATGTTCTACACACTGCTTTTATGGTAATACCTGTTAAATCATGAGACTATCGCTGTACTGTTACATGAGAAACTGTGATTGCACAATTGATGGATGGAGATTTTTACTGCTGGTGTGTGAAATTACCTTTCATAATAGACTGGAGCTATGCCAGAGTAACAGGTAATAAGTTGCAGTCCCAAAGATGGCATTCTGAAAATATATTCCTTAAAAATGTTAAAACAAGATATGAAACAACATAAACGTAGTAGTTCGCGACAGTAATAAAAATGCAATAAATAAACACAAGCTTTCATGTATAAACACTTTGTCAAGTATTTTCAAGTATTGATGCTATGGCTTGCTTTATACGCCCTATAACTAATTATATCTATGAGGTTTCTCATCATTCTGAATCTGATACTATAAATTTAGTATACAAGGCAAAGTGCACAATTTCTTCATCATTCTATATGAGAAAAAACAATAAAAGGCTGAGTAATAGGATAACTCAACATATTTATGATATAAAAAGTTGAATATTACCAATGTCTTAGATAAGCATGTCTCGTTGTATGATACATCTCATACTTTTAAGGTTTTTGATCTCCAGTTAATTGCTGGTGGTATTTGGAGGGGTGACATTGTAAATACAACAGAAGTATCTGAATATGAATGGATCAGTAGATTTAATGCATTAAATAAACCTGGAATTAATGAGTACTGTTGTCTTAATCCTATTTTAAAGCAAATGATTTTACATAATTGAACATGTGATTAATTTAAATTAATTGTTTTATATAAGGAGCGTATGTTGGAGTTTTTAAAATACTTGATGAAAGCGTTTATACGGGAAAGCTTGTATTTATTTATTAAATTTTTATCATTATCCTGAACAATTCTGTTTATGTTGTTTCTTATTCTGATTTTGTGAACAGTTAGTGTTTCTTGAGAAATATTTGATTTTTATCATTTAGTTGTTATATTTATTGGGAACTTGACTTCACCAGTACCTGAATAGGACTATACCCCAAGTATGTTTTCCAATGCTCCGCCATGTACGCATCCCAAAACAAGGCCACTTGCTAAACTTTTAAATGTGTCTGGTAATCCCTTGGTATCATTATCCTGTGAAGTACATGGATTTGGTGCAGACACTTTAACTTTGTCACCCTCCACTGTTAATGTCTTTGCCAAGATTGTGCAATTTGAACAGAAGACACAACAGTATAAGCATCTGAAATGGCAGAGACTCTGTTTTGATGTGTATCTTTGGGAACGCATCATAAATACCTCATGGTATTTGAGTACTGTAAATGCCTACTTATGGGACTCATTATTCTGAACTTCTGAAAAAATAAATTGATAAATAAGATTAGTTTTTGTAATTTAGACAAGAATCAGCTTTGAACATTGAATCTGTTGAAGTCTAATAGGAATATTAAGATACATTCAGCAGATAAAGGAGGAGCAGTTGTGGTGTTGGATACTAATAAATATGGTGACAGTAGAAATGAAATGTTGAATGATGCTTTAATTTATACTGTTTTGAAGAAAAATTATGTAGATTTAATTACTTCTAAAGTTAAATTAAGCATATATGACATGTATTTGAATTCTTATATTACATCAGATCTGTTTGAATATTTTTCTGTTATGGAATATCTGTTGCCAACTATATATGGTCTTCCAAAATTACATAAAGATTTATTATATCCAGCTATGTGTCCTATTGTATCAGGGCGTGTTTTGTTGATGGAATCTATTACTATATATCTAGAAAAAATGTTAAGAACATATTTGGATACTATTGCTTATATAGTAATTGATACAGGGGAACACGATAAGGAAACTTAGCATATGGCACAGGTCTACACCATGTTCTTCCTTTATCTTTGTTACACCGAATGTTAAGTCCTTATTTACATCTATTCCTAATGATGGAGTTTCCTCTATAAGGAATATTTTGAGTGCTAATGGAACTAACACAAATAGTTTTATTAATATTACTTGCACATTACTAGAATTGGTACTTGAGAATAATCTTTTTTTGCTGTAGTAATAAAATCTTTTTACAAAGAAATGGTCTAGCTATGGGTATTCCTGTAGTGAACACATATGCTAATTTAGCCATACATGACTGGAGCGGAATTATGTATTTACAAACAATGAATTTTCAAAACACATTCTACATTATGCACAATTTGTGGATATATTTATGTTACTGGGTTCAAATGAAGATGATCTTGAACATTTCATATTATATATTAATTCTAGTATTACCTTTTTGAAATTTTTGTTGAAATGCTGATATGAAGTATTCATTTTTTAGCTATATTAATATATTGGAATGAACTGTAATGTTTAGCTATTAAGATATACAAAAAGGATACTGGAAGGCATAGTTATTTACAACATCACTGTATATATCCAGAGTGTGTACTTAAAGAATATTTTAAAGTGACAGTTTTGTAGAGTGTCAACAATAACATCTGATGATATGTTTTTTTTTTTTCATACCTCTCAAACTCTTAGTACAAGAAATCTGGACAAAGCCCAACAAAATAGAGACAAAGGCTCAAAAATAGGGACATATTTTAAATATAGCTCTTATAAACTTAGAAAGTTGTTTGAATAATAGGATTTGTTTTAACATACATTTTCTGAAGGATTTGAAGTCTGAAACTAAAATGTATGTCATTATTTAGTGACTTCAGTTTTCAGATCATCCCAATGATTTGCCAGAAAACCACAAATTTTATGATGTACAGACCAAAAATATGAGCCAAAAATCTGGACATTCTGTGAAAATCTGGACAGTCGAGACTTACTGATATGGAAGCAAAATTGATATCTGATGATTTTTTAAACAGGGCTATGGCCAAAATGAAGCAAATAAGGAAATGGGTGAACTTAGACAGCATCTAAATAACAGTATGTGTCTATATTTTAATTCTAATGAATTGATAAAGAATAATGTTACTACACCAAGTGATGCTAGAGTTCTTTATATTTTGGTGTTCACAATTAATAGTAATTCTATCATAAACATTATAAAAGATAATCGGTTGATTTCACATATTAATTATTTGGCAGTGGTGTAATATCCACACTACATATTAATTGGTTGGCAAATACTAATTGGCTTGTAGTGGTGTGGGTAGAGTTAATTCCTGTAGCTTGTGTACAGTGATCACTGAAGGTATTTTTGTACTCTAAACCAGCCATGCAGTGAATACTCAGAGTTCAGATTACAATTGTTTTATTTCTTTTGTTAGCTTATTTAGTCAGGGAGAGCAGACAACATGTCAGGAGAGGAGTATGGAAAGCTGACAAGGAGCCAGCTGGCTGACATGTGCCAAGCTAGGGGACTGGTGCATGGAAACGTGACTAAGGCAGACATAATTGCAGCTTTGGTCACAGCTGCATTAGAAAACAGCACCCAGGAGGATGATCAGACTGGCAGTGGAGATGTACCACCCTCAGAGAATGGACAGCTCAACCTTTCTGCAGAGGACTTAAAAATCCATAAGGAGCTAAAGAGACTTGAGTTGGTGGCCAGGTATTTGGAAATAGAAGCAGCTGAGAGACTGTGACATCTGCAGGCTGAGGAGAATGAAAAACTGCTACGCCTGGAAGCTGAGGAAAAGGAGAGACAGAAGCAGCATAAGAAGGAGATGCTGACTCTTCACTAGAGTCATGGAGGTAATGGGGAAGGGAGTAACCAGACCCCAGAAGCACAAAGTTCAGTAAATTTCTTCCGCAGTTTAAAGAGGGTGATAATTTTGATAGTTTCATTGATATGTTTGACAGCATATGTAAAAAGTATGATGTTGACCAAAGGCTCTGGGTACAGTTCCTGACCTCCTTACTCCATGGTAAAGCTGTAAATGCATTGTCTAAACTTGCTGATTGTGAATATTTTGATTATACTGCTGTTAAAAATCACTTGTTAGAATTATTTATGCTAACACCTGAAACATTTAGGAAAATGTTTCATAAGCATAAATGCAAGGCAGATGAAAGTGTGTGTGAATATGTTGCTGAACTGATCACTTACTTTCATAGGTGTGTGTGTGGATGTCAGGTCAGCACTTTTGAAGGGCTGACAGAACTTTTGGTGAGGGAACAAGCCCTTAGCACTTTGCCTGAGGACATGAGGATCTGGTTAGCTGATAGACAATGTGCTACTTCAGATGAGCGGGGGAAGAAGGGAGACCTATACCTAGCAAGCAGGGCATCCCTGCACAGGAAAGGGACTCCAGTACTGCTCATGGGTGTAAAGGAACCCATGGTGGGCAGCACACACTGCCCCAACAGACTCTGCCAGTAGCAGGGGAAGCCACTAGTCCACGTACACATGCAGGACATAGGGTTAAATGTTTTGAATGCAACCAGTGGGACCATGTGGCATACAGATGGCCAGAGAGGCAAGGTGGAGAACAAAAGGTGATAGAGCCAATAAGTGGGAAAGACAAAATGCCAATAGTAGGTTGTCTTGAGACAACAGGGGTACCAAATTACCATCCTGCAAATGTCCTGATAGGGAAGGATTTGGATGAGGCAGTACCATGAGTTTATGCAGTTGCATGCAGTCAGGCTAGGAGACAAGCATGTGGATCTGGTAGCATGGGGGAGACCCAGATAGACTGTATACTTACAGCCAGGACTGGTGAGGTGGTTGCTTCAGGGAGGGAGCTATTTTGTAGCAGTGAGACTGAATGTGAGCCACAGCTATTTGTGGGTACTGATGTTCCCTTGGACAGAGTGACTGCAAAGGTAGAGGTGAGTAGTACCCAGGCTGACAGTGAGGCACCACTGGCAGAGGATGCCAGACTTCTTGTGGAAGGGGAAGAGTTAAAAAGAGAGAGTTGAGACAGGCTCAGCTCTCAGACCCTACATTGCAAGGCCTGAGGCAGGTAGCTAGTGAGGCACCTGATTCTCAAGGGAAGGGGGAATCTGTATACTGGGACAAAGGGTTACTGTATAGAGAGTGGACCCTTGAGGGAGGGCATAAAATGTACAGAGAGATGTATTATGCAGAACTACTATTGGCCTGGAATTTCCAGAGATGTAACAGGGTACTGCAGAACCTGTGAGCAGTGCCAAAAGGTAGGCAAGGCAGGACACAAGGTGAGAGCTCCTTTGATGCCTTCGCTTGTGATTGATGAGCCATTTCAGAGGGTAGATATGGATATTGTAGGACCTCTGAGTACCCCAAGTTCCACAGGGAAAAAGTATATCCTTGTGGTAGTAGACTATGCTAGAAGATACCATGAGGCAGTGGCTCTGTCCTCTACTAAGGCAGAAAAGGTGGCAAATGCTTTGTTATAGATTTTCAGCAGGGTAGGTTTCCCAAAAGAAATACTGACTGACACAGGTGCCAATTTCATGTCTGACCTGCTGGCATCCCCAGACTAATGGTCTTGTTGAGAGGTTAGACTCTGCAATTAAGTCCATGCTATGGGATTTGCAGACCAGAGGGAGTGGGACAAATATTTGCCCTATCTGTTGTTTGCTTATAGAGAGGTTCCCTAGGAATCCACAGTTTTTTTTACCCTTTGAGTTGCTGTATGGGAATAGGGTAAGGGGACCTCTAGATTTAATTTGAGATGAGTGGGAAGGTGAGTGTAAACCTCACAAGAAGTCTGTTGTGGCATATGTCCTAAACCTCAGGACAAGGCTCAGGGAACTCATGGGCTTAGTCCAGGAGAACCTGGCAAAAGCGCAACAACAGAAAAAGGTGTGGTATGACGGGAATGGTCGAGCTAGAGAGTATGCTGTGGGGCAGCAGGTAATGGTTCTCATTCTTGTCAGACACAAGCTGCAAGCAGCTTGGGAGGACCCTACAAGGTGGTAAGAAAGATAAGTGATGTTAACTACATGGTGGAACTGCTAGGCAGGAGGCAGGGGCACAAATTGTACCATGTTAACATGATGAAATCTTATCATGATAGGGAGGCCCTTGTGCTGAGCATTTGCAGTGGATGGCAGGAGGAGTCTGAGGGAGATCTGGTGACTGATATACTCAGTGAAGCTTGGACAGACACCTCAGTGGAAGGGGTAGTAATGTCCCAGCAGCTATCGCCTACCCAGGTTTGAGAAATCCGAGCAGTGTTACAGGAGTTTGGGGACATGTTTACTGGGAAACCAGGGTGCACCCACATGGTGCAGCACCAAGTGGATATAGGACCCCAAAGGCCTATTAGGCAGGCCCCTTATAGGGTGCCTGAGAGAGTCAAACAGACTCTGAGGGAGGAGATACAGGAGATGTTGGAACTAGGGGTAATTCAAGAGTCCAACAATCCCTGGGCCTCCCCAGTGGTGCTGGTGCCAAAGAAGGATGGAAGCACCAGGTTCTGTGTGGACTACAGGAAATTAAATAGCCACATAGACTCAGATGCTTACCCCATGTCTAGGACAGATGAGGCCCTAGAGCAGCTGGGTGGGGCTAAGTATCTTACAACCATTGATCTGACCAAGGGTTACTGCCAGGTGCCCTTGACTCCCAGTGCTAAAGAGAGGTCAGCCTTTGTGATTCCTTTTGGCTTGTATGAGTTCACAAAGATGCCCTTTGGGTGAAAAATGCCCCAGCAACTTTCCAGAGGCTGGTAGATCATATCCTAACAGGAGGGTTTGCCCTTGCCTATCTAGATGATATTGCCATCTACAACGATTCCTGGCAAGAGCACCTTCAACATGTCAGGGAGATGCTGGGCAGACAGCAGGGTTGACCATTAAGCTGAACAAATATCAGGTGGGTATGGCAGAGGTCTTCTACCTGGGACATATAGTGGGGAGTGGTACGATCAGGCCAGAACCTGCCAAAGTGGAAGCTATTCAGGCATGGCCTGCACCTATTAGCAAAAAACTGGTGAGGGCATTCGTAGGGACAGCAGGGTACTACAGAAAGTTTGTTCCCAGTTATAGTACCATATCTGCTCCCCTCACAGACCTGACAAGGAAGAACAGGCCAGATAAGGTAGTGTGGACCACAGTATGTCGACAGGCATTCCAGAAGCTTAAAGAAGCTTTGGGAGGACCCCCTGTGTTAGCTAGTCCAGATTACAGCAAAGACTTTGTTGTACAGGTGGATGCTTCAAGCCATGTGGTGAGGGTTGTACTTAGCCAGATTTCTTCAGAGGGAGAAGATCACTCAGTGGTTTATCTGAGTTGTAGGCTCCAACCCAGGGAGGAATGCTATGCAGCTGTAGAAAAGGAATGTCTAGCCATTGTATGGACACTGCAGAAACTTCAGCCTTATCTGTATGGAAGAAAATTTACTGTAGTGACAGATCACAATCCCCTAACATGGTTAAACAAAGACAGCCAGCAAAATGCCAAGTTGCTAAGATGAAGCCTAGGGTTGCAAGCATATGATATGTCAGTGCAGCACTGCAGTGGGATTAGCAATGCCAATGCAGATGGGCTATCAAGACAGGGAATGTGGTAAGGAACACTCAAATAGACCTAACCCTCTCAAGCAATGTTTCTCAAGGGTCACTTGAAAAGCTAGCTTGAGTTCTCCAGGGGGGGAGATGTGTGGAGATAGGTGAAGGCTGCCAGCCTAGCCAGATATAATTCTGTAGATAATTCTGTCATTTGTAAATATTAATGTAAGCCACAGGCTTGTTCTCTTAAATGTGAAAAGACTGCATTGGATATTGAACTGCAAAAATGTAACAACAGTGCACTCTGCTGTAAGAAAGCTAAGCCAAGCATGGTAGAATTGTTTGATCTTTAAAGTCGGCTCTAATATTTCTGGATGAATGAATTCTGGCTATTGTTTGGAGGCCAGAGCTAATGGCTAGAATTTGCATGTATAAATGTCCTTTATTGCTCTGGTTTCTGACCAGGTGTAAAGAATGTAAATGCAGTTTCTGTTAGCCTGGGAACACCAGAAAAGTGTGAAGAATGATGTGACGTGAAACAGCTCTGTGTTATCAATTTAAAGAGAGAGAATCAGAGAGCTCAGAGCATTTTGTCTTGAGAACATCCAACATCAGCAGCACTGCTTTGCTCTATATGTAAGTTATTTAGAACTGTGTTTTCTCTTAGATATGGCTAGGAAATAGGAAGATTAGGCTAGTTTTTTTCTGTGATGTCAGAACTACCGCATTATTTTAAGTATTTCTCTGTGATCCCTGAACTCTTAACTGGCACTTTCTTATTAGAAGTATTGTCTTGTGTTTTTATTATTTATTAAATATTTTTAAACCTTTCAACTGTGGCTGTTTTGTGTAGAGACAATTTAAGCTCTAAGAGTACATTGCATGTATATAGTGATGCTGTACCAAGTCACTCCAAATAAGTCTTGATTGTTAGGTCACATTTACCATTTGGATAATAATATTGCACAGTAATAAGTGGACACCCTTTTAAGGGGCTTTGAGTAGCTGATAAATATTAGCTGGGTTGTGGCAGTGATTTCTACTGTATAGCCTGAGTAAAAGGGGTACAGCTGGAGAACCTGTGCCAGCCTTCCCCAGGAATGTCTGTGTGGTTGTATAAACTCTTATCTCAAAGTGTGTGTGTCAGCTACTTGGACAGGGACATGAAGCACTGGTTGGACAGAGAGGGTGCTGGAGGTTTTAGCTTGCCCAGCCTGCTGAGATTTGGACCTTATAGCTATGCCAGTGGGGAGTCTTATTGGGGATGTGGAGAAAAAGGGAGAAACCAGCCCCAGACTGACTGTGATCTCTGTGTGCTCTTAAGGGAAATTGTACTTTACTGTGTGTGTATTTATTATCCTTTCCTTATATGGACGCCCCTCATTGGTGTTAGTGGTGAAGACTGAGGCTCCTTGATTGCTGGGCCAGTGCAAGGGCATCACAAATGATATTTTTGATACTTTTCTTTACTATTATATATTTATTAATTAATTAGTCCTCACTTTCTTTTTCATGTATCAGGCTCCTTCAGATCTTTCTTTTGGCCAATTCCTTAGCAATTAATATCCAATATATGTTTAATATCACTCCCAGATCACTCTGCAATTTCTTTTTTTCCCTGGTTTATTCTGTTATAATGTATTTTGCCTCTTTTTAAAAAAATAATTGTGTTTGAGATCAAATGACCAGCCCAAGTCTTCATTAAATTCTGTAATCTGTTTTTCTTTTCCTTAAATTCCTGATTGAACCTTGTATGGGGTATCTTACGTCTTGATTCAATACTCTTATTTATTTGTTATCCATTTTATAAATTCTGCTGAGGCCTCCCCTACCCTTTAATATATATATATATATATATATATATATATATATATATATATATATATATATATAAATACACACACACACACACACACACACACACACACACACACACACACACACACACACACACACACACACACACACACACACACACACACACACACACACACACACACACACACACACACACAAACACACATACGTATTTACTTTCATTTCTATAGTCTGTCCATAACATATTACATCTTGATATATAATAATGTAATCTCTCATAATCTATCACCAATTATCCTGATTTGAAAATGTAACTAGAGACCCCATTTTGTCTAGTTTCCACATATAATATGCACACGTGATGTCTTTCAACAAATTGTAATACTATTGTACCATTTGTATTCACAAAGAGATCTTGCTATTGTCTACCAGTTGTCTTGTTCATATATATTTCATACTTAAGTTATATGAACCTGTCATGGCATTTAGGTCTTCACAAATACACAGATAATGATCTCGCCTTGATTTTTTCTAGTCTGTAATTTCCTTATGTCATATAAATTTGCTCAAACCTTCTATTATGTCCATCTTTTGTTTTCGCATGAGAAAGATATACATTAATGATATGGAATTTCCTTTTCCATATGATAGTTCAATGATAATATGTCTGATTTCTCAGACATTCTCAGTTGTAATCCACTAATGATTTTGGCTAATGCTGTTAAGCCAAAAGTCCTAGAAACAGCTAAAAGAGCACAATAATCTTTTATCAACACAGCAGGCATGGCAACAAATGTGGAAATGAAAACAAACTTAAAACTGAGATAGAATGAAGAATAATCAAAAAAGTACACAGTTTCAGATATTTGGGAGGCCAGGTTGAAGAGAGGGGAAGTCTGAATGAGGAGATCAAAGCTAAAAATTAGAGATGTCACAGCCAACTGGCACAGTGTGCAAGGGATAATATATGAGAGAAGAATGCCAAATAAGTTGAAATGTAAGATGCACAAAACAGTTGTGCAAACAATAGTTCTGTATGACAAATAAACTTGGATAGTGAAGGCTGAGCAGCTGAGGAAGCTTGAAGGGGATAGAGATGAAATGCTTGAGTTAGGCAGTATGATGAACACTGTGGTATAGATGTGAAAATGAGGACATCAAAGCAGAATCTTAAACAGCCCTGTTTACTTTGGTTTAGTTACATGTACCAGAAAGCAGAAGACAATTTGGAAAAATGAATTTGGGAGAGACAAAAAGCCTTTTACAAAGACATGGATCATTTGCATAAAAAGACCTGAAACAAGTAGGCATTACTGTTGAAGAATGTAGGAGAGTGGATCTGAATAAGGAGAACTGGTAACAATTGATTCAACATCCTGACCTAGGTACAAATTTTGGAAAAGATGGTTAAAGATGATAATGGTAAGGAAGGATCTGTGGTCTAAGTTGCCACACATAACTTTGAATGGACTAAATAAAAACAGACAAATACATCAAAATTATTTGAATGAAGAACCTGATAGAATGTATGGCATGCACTTTTTAAGAAATTTCACAGTCATAAAAATATACTGCCAATAAACTTTTGAAAAGTTCCAAGAAATAATATAACTAGATTTACAGATATGCATAAACGATTAAGATTATAAAAAAAATCTGTGTGAATTAATTTCTAGGTGAATAATTTACAAAGTAAGGATGAAAAGGCTCCAGCAGAAGACCTCAAGATGACATACTTTAGTATCTAGACTGGGATCCAAACTCCTTATGTAAAAAATCCAGTGTAGTCCCACACTATGGACATTGCTGCCATTTTGTCTGCATATCAGCAGTGTTTTGAATTACATTTAAAAAAAAAGGTATTGTACTATTCCCATGTTTCCCTTATAAAGTCCAATAAATCTCTAGGATATCTTCCATAAAGTAGCTTGCAGGGGGTGAATACACCGGTTGGCAGTGGTACCTCTCTAATCGCAAACAACAGATGTGGTAAAAAGGTATCTCAGTTTTTCCTGTCCTTGTCAACCACTCCCTCAACATATTCATTAAGTCTTTATTAAAAACACCTCACAGAACCATCCATTTTGGGCTGATATAAAAAGTCCTAGCCTGTTTAGTTTGTAACACCTGGTGGAGTTTCTTCATAAACTTAGATATGAAAGGGATCCTTTGATCTGCTAGAATTTCCTTAGACATTTTCACTTGTCTAAACCATAAGCATCATTTCTTTTGCAATGGGTGTGGCAGAGGCCCTATTTAATGGCACATCGCTGGATAAGTGGTGGCCAAGCCTGAAACTACTAAGATATACTGACAAATCCTAGAAATCTTGACTCTATTCCAGAAAAAATTCACTCCAATAGAACTTCTGGAAAACTTATTTTCTCTCTCTCTCTCATTCACATATTTTCTAATTCTAAATTATCCCCTAATATACATAGTTATGAGTTAAGTTCAATATATTACGTCAGAAAGCTTAGGTACTAGTTCTTAACCATATCCTCCCCCTGTTTCAATGCCTCTTAAAATGGGCTCATTGACAGAAAGAAGAAGTAAACAAGTGGCTGACCCAGCAGTGCAGCAATCTGATTTACAGCTTATATCCCGCAGTAGTTTCATAAAACTTGAGTGACTACTGTCCAGACCTACTAGGTCCTAGGTTCTGCTACTGTCTTTTGACCAACATTTATTCTGGTTTGATTCATTCCCTACCAGTACAAGCAGGCTATTGTTTTTTCTTACTGCCATTCTGATTTTCTTCTAGGATCATTTTTGAAAATAGTAGATCTTCCTCTCCATTCTCCTATTCCTGGACCCTTAGGATGCACAATGCGTATTTGCCCACAGATAAAGGAACTGGGGAAAAATATTTTTTTTTCTGGAATTACTTCTTGTAGAAGTCTGGGTACTACAATAACTTAGTGTTCCAAGCGGGAATGAAACATTAACTGTGGGATTGTCTCTTCTCTCCCCTTGCAGACAACCCCAATATTCTCTATGAGTTTACCTTACTGTTATGCACCAAAGACTCATTTATCAAAGTTTTATCAAAGTTTATATTCTTCTAAATTGAAACACAGCTTGCACTGGTTTTCCATCTAGCCATACAGCTAAATTTTCAGCGGTTTGTGCTTCAGCATTACTAATAGGAGCTGCTTTTATACCATCTGCAAACATGGAATGTGTTTCCATAGAAACACCTCTATCACACTGCACATTTAGTAGACAGCTTTTAGCCATATGTCCAAATTCAGAACACTTAAAACGTTTTAGTTTCTGAAGCTCAGTTTTGCTCTTGTCCCCTGATAGGGGTTGAATGGACAGTCACTACATTACTGAACAGGAAAATGTCTTCCTTCTTCAACATTACTCTTCAAAACTTTTTACCAGTTCCACTATTTTTCTTGGGGTTCCTTTGGGTTGACTTCTTGGCAAATGGATCATTCCTGTGAGCTTCATAATCACAGTGCTGAATTCTGTTTGCACTTTATCCATATCCATGCTATATGAGTTAATTAAAACTTAAGTGTTCATTACTGGAGTTTAATACTTTCACTTGTTCTGATCTCCTGGTTGCATTTTCGGTGAAGACATTTTCGTAATCATTTACACTGTCATCATTTTACAGCTAAAATAGCAGATAATAACTTAGAATTCATGCATATCCTATTATAGGTTCATAGGTAGGTACTAGGCTATTGGCCCTAGGGCCTACATAAGCCTAGCCAAATGGTACCCTGGCTTTTGCTACCCAAGAAAATTATTTTCCTGTGCCCCTGTCAAGCAGAGCCACAGAAGTGATCCCCTGGGTGAATTTCCTATCTCCCATCCAATCATCAAGACTTTTCTTGAAGAGTGCTAATGAGGAGCTTTGTTTGATATAGATAGGTAGTTTGTTACAGAGTATGGGAAGTCTCTGGGACAGGAATCTATCCGTCCAGCATGTTCTGTTTATTGTAGTGACAAGGTTTAGGTCCCTAGAGTGTGTAGCTCAGAGGGATTGGGATTTCTTTAAGTGGAACATGTCCAACAGCTCTGCGTTTGACATAGCTTTGTATGTTAGGCAGAGATCGCCTTTGAGTAGGCAATATGTGACAGAGTAAAGCTGGAGTTTTTTGAGATGGTCTGCATAGGGCATCTGTTTGAGGCCGGTAATCCTCTTTGTGAGGTATTTCTGCGGCCTTTCCAGTTGTTGTAGATGTCTTGTGAGGTACATACCAAAAGGGGCATTGTACTCTATAATGGGTCTAATGATTGATGAGTAGAGGGGAACAATGACCTCTTTTTTCCTGGATGAGAAACCTTTTGTGATGAGGTGTGCCACGTAGAAGGATTTCCTGACTACTGTGGCAAAGTGATTATCAAAGGAAGACCACTGTCCACCTGTGTCCCAAGGTCTTTTATCACACTTTCGGTGTTAAGTAGACTATCTCCTATGTGGTAGTTCATGGTTACAGAGTTTTTACCAAAAGGGATGACAATGCACTTTTTTGGCATTGAGCTTGAAGCCAATAAAAAGACGACCTATCTTACCACTGCTACTTGATAAACCCTTCTTATGCCTCTTCCTATGTCTGCCAAGGCCCATGACACTTACATAAACATGTTAGAGTCCTTAGCTATTGAGCCTAACACATTACATCTGAAAGATTTCAAGTACTCATCCATAAACTGGCACATGCACATCACAGCAAACAGATATGAACAGAAGTTCCTGGACTTCATCAATGCTAAGTCTCTGGAACACAGAGTGACCGTCCCAATTACTGGCAGAAATCTAATTTCCCCTTTTCCTTACAAATATACCACCAATATGCTCCACACCTAGAGTTCCCCATTTTTCATCAAATGAGATCAAGCTACGTTTTTATTTTCCCTAAGAATGCTGTCTAAGATGCTAATCTTCTTTTATGGTCTCATGATCTAAGGAGATTTAAAAGTTATCCACTCTGGTGGGACTCCATAAGAAATGCAAGAGTTATGCTACTGATTTTTACTCCCACTTAATTCCCTGCATAGAAGCAGCTATACCTATCTGTCACAAATAAAATGCTAATTTTAGAAAAATGGCCACATGGTGAAATGTCAATTTTAACAAGCTTTACAGTGAAAGGGAAAAAGTGGTAACCCCAAACTAGCCCACACTAGAACTAAACTCAGGTACAGTATCACCTGCAAAGTCAGGTTCAATTTAAATATTACCACCACATGCAAAGGTAACACCAAATCATGTTATACTATGTCAGGAATAGTAGAGCAATGCACAGCACTTTCCTGAGTTAACCTTCAGGGGTACCACATCAGCAGCTTATTAGTGGATAACTAGAGTTTCAGCTTTTCTCCATGTCCTCTCTCAGTTCATGACTTCACTCCATTTAGCCTTTACCATCCTATATAATTACTCCAGAATAAGTCTTAAAAGCCCTCTCCAAAATCAAAAACCCTAGGTCCATGGGTACAGACACTATACCAGATTGTCTTCATTGTTAGCTAAAAACATTGCCTCATTAATTCCCCCTTAAATCTGTATACTCTTAATTTCTCCAACTTGTATATGCCCGAAGCCTGGATGACAGCTAATGTCATACCACTTTACAAGAGCAGCTCTGTTACTGATTCAGGGAACTAAAGAAAAATTATGCCTTACCAGCATAATTTGCAAAATAATACAGCATATCATTGTGGAGCTCAAAAACAATGATATTGACAGTTTACAAGCCCTCATTTATAACTAGTTTGCCAGTAAAAAGCAGACCCTGCCTATTAAATATAGTAAATTTCTTTGAAAAGGTGACTGAAGTACTGGATGATAGCAGATTAGTGGTGCATACTATCAACCTGAATTCAGCCAAGTCCTTTAAAATGATCCCACATGCAAGCATTTTTGAGAAGCTGACCAATTAAATGTTAACCCTTCCGTAAGTCAATGGATAGCAAACTAGCTCTTAGACAGGACCCATGCAGTCAAGGATTGTGACATACTCTTCTTAAAAAGACACAGTGCCAGTGATATACCACAGACATCTGTTTTGAGGCCACTTCTCTTCAACTTAGTTTCACTGGTGCCCAAGCTGACATCAGGGGTCTCTGGATAATAAAGACTGCTGATGACTGCAACCTAGGAGCTGTCATCAACTCACCAGATGACAACCATATCCTCCAAAGAAGCTTAATCCCTATTAATTCCTGATATCAAGGCCATGGTCTTAAACTCAATACTAAGAAATGCGTCAGTATTCACTTTGGAAAGTAAGAGTATTCCTTTTCCTACCATATAAATTGCATCTCTCAAAACAAATGCTGTCATAAGAGGTCTAAGTACATTCAAGGACAGTGAATTATTTTGACAACTACATATGAATTAATGTTGGAAAATCCTTCAATTTAGTGCAGTTAAAAACTAGAAAAAAACTTGGGTATAAACTCCCTCAGTTACACAGAACATCTCAAAGCACTACAACTCTGCTCCATCTCCTACAGACCTCTATGTGGTGATCTCTTCTTAGATTAAAGAGTTGCAAATTACCCTATCCTGGTTGATCTTTTGCATGTTCATAAAACAGATAAAACCACCAATACAACTTACATTTATGTCCCTATAATGGGTAATATCAAAAAAATCTGCTAGTACAGATACCTCTCTCAAAAGATCTACCAGCTATGAAATATGTTTCCACTCCATATCAAACACAGTAGCTTCCAATATACTTTAAATTCAGGTAAGATGAGTAGATAGGGATATGCAGAATGACATCTGGTTTAATTCCTCAGATGCTTTTGGATTTTTGGACAGAGGAAGCAAGTAGTGGTAACTGTAGTAAGTAGGTTCCCAGTGGCCTACTTGACTTGCTAGTCAAATTGGCTCCTATGAACCTAAGAACCTATAAACCAAACATTTGAGACATACTGACTTGTGTATGGTACAGGTCCAGAGATGAAATATTTGAGCACATATTGCTGGAGTGGCCTTCAAACAGATGAAGATTTCTGTTTCAATGTGTTCCTAATTAAAGTACACTTTATGGGATTCTTCAGTTAAAAGAGAACTATCAGCCTAGCCCAATTATAAGTCAAAAAACCTTCACACTCAGATGCTTGCTTGAATACTGGTAGGAATGTCTTGACGTCATAAGTTATCTTATTTTTTTGTAGAATGCAACTGGTCCTTATTACCTCTGTCCCAAGACTGAGTTTTTCCTCTATGTGTCCTCACCGTTCAGCCAGTCATCTTTTTGCAGCATTTGAGTGGACCTCCACTGTTCCTCATCATCTCTTCTCAAAGTCTCAGTATTTCTCTGCTGCACTACTTTAAAGGTACTGAGATGTTCTTCATAATGGTCAGACAGGGCTTTCAGGTCTCAGTTAGTTGCTTGCTGAGCTCAGTTTCCTGCTAAGTCCAGGTAGTGCCTTATATTGAAACAGGTCTTTGAAGCAATGCTTCTATGGCCTTGTCAATGTTTAGCCCAGAAAATTGTTTCAATAGAAGATACCACAGTTCCCTAGGCCAGGCAGTAGTTTAGATGGCTGCAAGCATCTCCACTAATTATAACACAGTGTTGCTTATTTGCATATGCATTGAAGGGGAAGATGTAATGTTTACAAGATTGCTCACTTCTTATTCAGTTCAGTCTTAAGGGAACCAGTTCAAACCACAAAGGAATAGGTTACACATCTGCACTAAAGGATAAACACAAAGAGTTTCTTTGCACAATTTCTTAATGTAATAAACTAAACTGTTAAGAACAAGAATAGAATATCTTCATGTTCTAGATAAAGTAAATAATTCACCAGCAAGCAGTTTTTAAACATATTGATGCTCATCCTTTTCAGACCCCAGGGAAAAAAGACAATTAGTTTTTCTCAGTTCCCAACAAAAGATTCTTAAAATAGCAGCTTACATTTCCTTGCTCATACACAAACTGTTTGTGAAGGATATAATCGCCTCAGTGTAACCTGATGGAGCCTCACATCTCGTTAATGCCGACAGAGCTGATCATGTTGTGGTGTTAACCGTGCCTCTAATGTTAGTGGCATGAGCCACCTTGTTTCATACGAGACATGAGGGGAACCGCACAGTGCTTTTGTTTCAATGTAAATTTGCTATGGTACAGATTTTGTGGCACTCAGCACCATAAACACATGGTGCTGCAACAGTTAGCATTGCCACCTCACAGCAAGAGGTTCTCCGGTTCAATCCTCGGCTGGGCTGCCTTCTGTGCGGAGTCTGCATGTCCTCCCTGTGGTCACGTGGGTTTCCTCCGGGTGCTCCGGTTTCCTCCCACATCCCAAAGACATGCTGTAGGTGGATTGGACACTCTAAATTGGCCCTAGACGTGAGTGCGTGAGTGTGTGTGCCTTCGGTAGAAGGTTGGGTGCTGGGCTGGCAACTCAACACCCTAAAACCTCCACTGCCAATCATGAGCAGACTGATGATCTGCTGTGGTGACCCCTAACTGGGAAAAGAAGAAAGAAGAAGCACCATAAACACATTTATGAAAAGAGAACAACTTCAGCTGCTCAAGAAATTTAAAAACATGCCTGACTTTTCTTTTCCAGCTGAAAAGATTTTCTCACATTTATTTTTTGCTTATGATTATCAGCTATAGGCAGTTACAGTCCAACCTGCAACCTGTTCAGGAATGTAATGTGTTAATATGTTAAGCAACAATCAAAGCACAGTATAGTCAAAAAATAAAGTTTTACTCTGCAGCCTCTGTTTTCTGTACTGCTATTTACAGTACTTGAGCAATTTGTAGCACAGGCTAGATTCAGACTGGCAGAATCTAGACTGTTTGGCATTTTCTGAGCACTAAAGCCAACAATCTCACATTAAGACGGCCCTCCTGCACCCTTGTAGCAGAAGAGTGTAGTCAAGCACCAATGTGAGTTGAGGCTCAGTATTGTGCTTTCCCATTGGTCGGATTGTTTGAAAACCGCTTTATTTAGCTGACATTTAAACAGCCATTTCTGCATAGCTGGGCACTGCACAGTGAGGGTTAGCACTGCTGTGCATAGACTCATATGCTAAAAAGTTATATTTTCCCTAGATAGCTGCTAGGGGACCCTCCTAAGCTTCCCTGTTTTTCGGCGCACAATGCAGTTGAACACTGCTTTCCAGAGAGCAACCCAGCTGCACTTTGTGAGGCACTGGAGCAGGTTTCTACCTGTAAACCTCTCATAGATTTGCTGATTTTACTAGTTCTACAGCAGAACCTAGTCCATCTAGCCCACTCTCCATCACTTATAACAGAATACATAATGGAAAGTCAGCTTCCCACCGTCTCTCCAGTCGGCTAAATTGACATGGGCATCCTGAAGCAATGTAGTAATTGCCTCATGTATACAGACAACCTACTACTCCTGAAAGATGCAAATACAATATGTGAGAGATGTATCTATATTATGAATCTGGAATCAATTCTCTCTCTCTCTCTCACACATAACAACATACCAAATTCCAAGCAGGTAGTCAGCACCCACAGTCCACCTTAGACACACACCAACCACACAACACATAAACCCACAAACACGGAGATATTCACTAGAAATATAACAAAAGAGCAAAGAACTCCCAATCGCAAACCTTCTGCACACAATATGGTCCCAACAGCACCCACTACACATAACAACATATGCATCAGTGTCTAACCCAATAAGCCCCTAAGGCAAAACAAATCTAAACCACATGCCTTGGTCATGGGTGACTCCACAGTGAGACACACAGACATCCCCCTCTCTAGGCTGGACAAGGAGAATGTCACAGTCAGCTGCCTGTCTTGTGGCAGGATCCACCAAATCACACACACACTCAAGTCTCTCAACAACAAAGTACTGTTATGACTCTGTCATAGTCCACATTGGAGTCAATGACTTTAGACATACCTCAATGGATGATATGAAGACAGACATGATGGAGCTTTCAGATTATGTGTCACAGGGGATTCACTTTATTATCTTGAAATACTGAAATATCCAACTTCAGTATATTGAGACTATAAAGTTGAATCTGCAAAATAGCGAAACCCCAAAACTGTGAAAGTAAAAATCCTGAAGTTAAACACACCATACACCACACTACACCAGTCTACCCACACTACAAAAAACAAACAAAACACATGCAAACACAAAAACACAAATTAACAAACCTACACTAGAAATAAGCAGGGGGGCAAGCCCCCCTGCACCCCCCACACCCCCGCTACTTATATATACTAACTCCGAGATCGCATCAAACAGAAAAAGACAGTAAACTCACAACTAGACATTCTACAGTCCCTTGCGCACATACATCACATACATATAAACACCACCACGTTCAACACTTAAACACTCATACTTTTACCTGCCTACCCTAACCCACACGTAGAACTTCCAAACACACTCACATACACTCAAACACCTACCCAAAACCCTTACAAAATAGTCACTTACCTTAAATTCCACCTAAATCCACACACTATACTATACACCATCCACACAATACATTCCACGTCATGTACTGTAAAATCATAACAGTGAATCTGACATTTCCGGATTCGCGGTTATGCACTTTCGCTATTATGAACATTCAACTTTATAGTCTCGACATACTGAAATTCGATATTTCAGTATTTCGAGATTATAAAGTGAACCCGTCACAGGCAGGTATGTCCCTAGCCCTAAGCAGCATACTTCTCCTCACCAAGGATGATGCCACAATGCAAACAAAAAATGAGTGATTTCAACAATTGTCTTAGCTTCTGGTGTCAGTCCAGGGAGATCCAGTATCTGACCACCTGGGATGATTTGGTCGACAGACCACACTGCTTTGCCTGAGATGGTCTTCACCTGTTGCCTCTAGGCTTTAGGATGCTGGCAAAGGTACTTACCTCCCCCAAAGTGTCTTTTTTTAGGGAATGTCATAAGAACAAAATTCCTGATGTAAAAATATCCTCCAGAAACAAACTCAGGGCTATGCTACTTAATGCTAAGAGTCTAAATTAGAAACTGCACTCACTTGAAGCACTTCTCATCTTGGGAGATGCTAATGTCTGCACAGCCACAGAGACATGGTTTATGGCCTCAGAGAGTACCCCAACCATGCAGGGCTATAATGCCTAGTACATATTCAGACTGCACAATGAATGTAAAAACACAAGGGAGGAGGCGTATCCATCTTCATTAATGACAAATACACCTCTAGACTGGTTAAACAGTACACCTCCCTAGCATTACTCCAAGTTCAGCTAACAGTAGGAAAGACCCCCTCCATGTCATTGTTAGCTATAGGTCTTCCACCATGAACCATGAAAACCATACAGCCTACCTGGACCTACTTATGTCACTGTCAGTACAGCCGAATATCCTGGTCATGGGACTTTAACTATCCTTCCATCGACTGGGTAATATATATAAGCACAAACATGCTCATCCAAAGGTTCCAGAATATCAGCACCCCCACAAGGGGCTCTATCATCTTTGACATAGTGCTCACCAACATGGGGGATCGCTACACCACCCCATGTGTGGGGGCCTCCCTGGTAGAGTTTGATCATAAATCAGTCTTGTTTGAAGTAAAAATTGTTAGCAAAAAGTTTAAAAAATTTCTCCAAAGCAAACCTTAGCCTACTGGGTGATGGAATCAGTAGTTTCAGACCCCCAGCCAGTATTGACAGCAATGATCCCTTTTACTGAGGTGTACACAAATGTCCTGTATAAACACCTATATACATGTACAGTGCAATTAAAATGTATCTGCCCCCTTCCTGATTTCTTATTCCTTTGCAAGTTTGTCACATTTAAATGTTTCAGATCATCAAACAGATTTAAATATTAAACAAAGATAACCCAAGTAAACACAAAATGCAGTTTTTAAGTGATGATTTTATTTATTAAGGAAAAAAACTATCCAATCTTGCATGGTCCTATGTGAAAAGTAATTGTCCCCTCTTGTTAAATCATGAAGTAACTGTGGTTAATCACATTTTTGGGAAAGCTGAGTTCTGATTACTGCCAGACATGTTGAATCAAGAGATCACTTAAATAGAACCTGTCAGAGAAAGTGAAGTAGGCCAAAAGATCCAGAAAAGGAAGACATTATGCTGCGATCTAAAGAAATTCCAGAACAGATGAGAAACAAAGTAATTGACATTTATCAGTTTGGAAAAGGTTACAAAGCCATTTCTAAAGCTTTGGGACTCCAGTGAACCATGGTGAGAGCCATTGCCCATAAATAGAAAAAAACATGGAACAGTGGTGAACCTTCCCAGGAGTGGCCGGCCTACAAAAATTACCCCAAGAGTGCAGGGACGACTCAGCCAAGAGGTCACAAAACAACCCAGAACAACATCTAGAAAATTGCAGGCCTCACTTGCCTCAGTTAATGTCAGTGTTCATGACTCAACCATAAGAAAGAGACTGGGAAAAAATGGCATGCACGGCAGAGTTCCAAGGCAAAAACCACTGCTGACCAAAAAGAACATAAAGGTTCATCTCACTTTTGCCAAAAAAAATCTTGATGATCCCCAAGACTTTTGGGAAAATATTCTGTGGACTGATGAAACAAAAGTTGAACTTTTTGGGAGGTGTGTGTCCCATTACATCTAGTGTAAAAGTAACACAGCATTTCAGAAAAAGAACATCATGCCAACAGTCAAACATGGTGGTGGTAGTGTGATGGTCTAGGGCTGCTTTGCTGCTTCTGGACCTGGACGACTTGCTCTGATTGATGGAAACATGAATTCTGCTCTCTACCAAAAAATCCTGAAGGAGAATGTCTGGCCATCAGTTCGTGACCTCAAGCTGAAGCGTACTTGGGTTCTGCAGCAGGACAATGATCCAAAACACATCAGCAAGTCCACCTCTGAATGGCTTAAATAAAAACAAAATTAAGGTTTTGGAGTGGCCTAGTCAAAGTCCAGCTTGACTCTAACTGAGATGCTGTGGCATGACCTTAAAAAGGCAGTTCATGCTTGGAAACCCTCCAATATGGCTGAATTAAAACAATTCTGCAAAGAAGAGTAGGCCACAATTCCTCAACAGCGATGTGAAAGACTCATTGCTAGTTATCGCAAAGGCATGATTGTTGCTGCTATGGGTGGCCCAACCAGTTATTAGGTTTAGGGGCCAATTACTTTTTCACATAGGGCCATGTAGGTTTGGATAGTTTTTTCCTTAATAATTAAAATCATCACTTAAAAACTGCATTTTGTGTTTACTTGGGTTATCTTTGTCTAAAATTTGTATTTGTTTGATGATCTGAAACATTTAAGAGTGACAAACATGTAAAAAAATAAGAAATCAGGAAGGGAGCAAATACTTTTCCATTGCACTGTATAGACTCAGGCGTACTAGAATGGATCAAATCAAGATCCTCATGAAAAAATACACCACCCTGGTAGAAATCCAGCATAAATAGGTTATACAATAACAGAAAGAAACTGCGGTCAAAAAACAAGAGAGAATGGTCCCAGCAAAGGAAGCATAAACAAGAAGAATAGACATATTCTAAAGTCTTCTAAAGCTAATTACAAAACTAAGTTAGCATCTCTAGCTAAGAAAAATCACAAAGCATTCTTAGCTATGTCCAAAATCTAAAAGAGAAGGCCCAGCTTTGTGCCGAACTAGCTGTGGATGGTAACATTTATACTGAACCTGAGGTCATCGCCAATCTGCTTAAGGATAGGTTTGGTGAAAACTTCACCCCCCTGTCCTCAGCAATCATACAGCATAACATAGCTGTCACCAGACTTCTGCCTAGTATCTCCAGAGAGCAGGTCATAGCTAGAGGGGTTGCCAACTGGCTCACAGACAGAACACATACAGGCAAAATCGGGGATGCTAACTCTACTAGCAGACTTGTTACCAGTGGTGTTCCACAGGGATCTATGCTAGACCCCTACTGCTTGGTATCTATTTTTCAGAAGTGTACGCAAAAATAGATGGCCTATGGCTTATCAGGTTTGTTGATTACTGCAAACTAGGTGCAATCATTAAATCCCCCAAATCTGTCAACATAATACAAAATGGGCTTACACAGACAAACGATTGGTGTTAAAGTCACAGACTTAAAGAAATGCAAAAAAAATGCGTTCTCATCCCCTTCGGCAATGGAGAAACCCCTTCTAATTACAACATTAATAATAGCCCCCTATGTTCAAACACAGTGGTGAGAGATTTAGGAATGCAAGTTGATAGTAGCCTTAATTTTGATCAGCAGGTGTCCACAGTAGTATGAAAGGCCTTCTACATTGCACACCTCATAAGCAAGGGTATAGCAGCCAAAGCTAAGGAAGTTATAAATCCCATGTACTCCGCTTTCATCAGATCAATAACAGAGTGCAGTGCTCCATTCTGTATGTACCTCACAAGCCATCTGCAGCAACCGGAGAGTTCTCAAGAGGATTCTCACCAAGAAAATTCAGGGCCTACAGCACATGACCTACAAGGACAGAGTGAAGGCCCTATCACTTTACCCAGTATCATATAGACTGCTTAGAGGTGACTTGTACCTGGCCTACACAGCAGTCTCAGACCCTGCCTTGATGAAGCTGCTGCACATCTGCAAATCCTATGGGACAAGATTTACTCGCTCTAGGGATGTTAACCTAGCCTGCGATATTAACAGGTCATGCTGGAGAAACAGATACGTCTCCCAGTGGTTGCCACTCCTCTGGAACAAACTCCCAGTTCATGTAAAACAAAGCTCCTCAATGACCCTATTTAAGTGTAAACTGGAAAACTGGATGGGAAACCATAACTTCACATGGGGGGGGGGGGGTTCACTGATGTCATTCTTAGACAGGGGAGTCAGTACTGATCTTAGATTCACACACAAACATACACTATATATCTTGGTCCATAAGGGAACAAGGGTATAACATGGCTAGGCTTGTAGAGGCATTAGGGCCAACAGCCTAGTAACCTGCTATGATTCTATGATCCGTTCTGTCTCATGTCCAAGTCAGCAGAAGCAGCCCTGACTCAAGGTAATAGTCCTCAACAGTTTCAGAATGCAAACATTTAAGCAGAAACAAAATTTTCAGTTCTGCCCCAAAACACATTTTCTTCTAATTTTTTTCACATAGATCCACAGCACGCTGTCTCCTTATAACCCCACAATGAAAACTGTCTTTCTTGTAGCCCTGATCTTAAGGACCTGCATGCACTCTGGATAGGGCAAAGTAAAGAAGTACTCTTGCATTCTATGGCATGATAGCACAACCATAGGTTCATTGATTAGTACTAGGCTAATTGCACTTATGGGCCTAGCCAATTACCCCATGTGAGAATCAAACCCTGCACATTGTGTCTCTAAGGTAAACAGCTTAACCATTATGCCAACCTTTCACCCAAGAGAAAGGCCATGTACTCCCCACTGGGGAATGGAACCCTGGTCTCCCGCATGACAGAAGGGATACTCACCACTATGCTATCGAAGAAGACAACATTTTCAATGCCAAAACCCAAGACTGAACAAGGGACCTTTAGAAGTTAGCTAAATGGTCTCTCAACTAAGTTATTTTAGCTCAACTGAAACCCAGGCCCTCATATACATCATATGTTGTAAACGCTTGGAATGTATATATCTATCATCATACAGGGCTGCTTGTACCCTGTCACAATACTAACTCTGAAGTTATGGTGATGAAACTTAGTCTTCGTACCGAGAGGTGAAGTGATATTGTTAAAAGTAGGCCCGAGAGGGTGCAGATTCCATGCCGGGGTGAGGCAAACCGGCTTTAAAGTTGCTACAATGTGTTAGGTATTGTACTGAGTTAGGTATTGTAACAAGAGGGCTTAGGATTACTAAAATGCCGACTTACGGTAATAAATATCCAGAGTTACTAAAACAATGGCAAGAGTTAAATCTCAAATGTAGTGCTGATTACATGCATTTTATTAATGACTTCTTTTTAAACATTGAGACTGAGCTGTCAGCAGAGATCGAATCTTTGAAGATTTGATAGGTAATTCTGCAAATCTTTCCTTGATAATATAAGAATACAATGAAATGGTAAAAAAGCTTAAAAACTTTTAGCTGTGAAAAATGGAAGATACTTTGTGACATTCTCACACACCCCTGAATCAATTTCCTTTATAGCTAACGTTGTTTCCAGACCACTCCCACATACTTTAACAATGTCAAATCCTACTCCACCCTTCATCCCTTTGCCACACACTTCTTCTATCACTCTGTCACTTTCTCTAATTATTTCTCCCTGCTCCAGTACTTTAACTTTATCTTTCTCCCATTACGTAAAAACCTCCTTCTTTTTCCTATTCCTTATTCCTTACCATGATTACCCTTTACATCTTGACCTTTCTTATTTCCATCCTATCCCCACCTTACATCTTACCACACTCATCTCAATCTTCACCCTAACTCCCCAACTTCCTCCTATTTAACTGATACCCTTGCCTTCAACCCCTCCCCCATATCACCCACCCTCTTCTCCTGCATCAATCACTCCCTCCCCAAAATTAAACTCCTCCAAAAAAAAAACAAACCTCCATATCGTAAATTTAAACTGAAATTAGTTACTCCTCACCCCAGTTCATCAGTCCTCCTCCACCTCTGGAACACGCTTCTACTCTCTGGAGACATTCACCCTAACCCAGGCCCTCACAACATCTCCTCTTCCTATTATAACATTACTCCAACTCTCCAGCAATTACCAAACCCTAATTTCAAGCAACTCTCCTTTTAGTCCATTAATATTTACGGCATAATTAAGAAAATGACTGAATTTCATTCATGGATATCTCAGTACTCCTCCAATATTATTTCACTCTCTGAAACTTGGCTAAAAACACACACTGACAATGAGTTTCTCCCCCCAGACTACAATATCTTACGACTTGATAGAACACACAAACAAGGTGGTGTTGCAATTATGTATTCTGACCTCCTAACCTTGTCTCCCCCCCAACCAACCCTCCCTCCCTTTTTCACTCATCAGAACTTGTCCTTGCTAACTGCAAGCTAAATAACCACAAGACGATACCTATAGCTGCCATCTACATTCTACCCGGAGACAACATACTCCCACTTGAACAGATCCTTCACTGGATGGCTGACACCACTCCAATAAAGCTATGATATTAGGAGATGTCAATATTAACTGGCTTACTCTATGCTCTGACTCCCCTTCCACCTGCATTAATCTATATGGCTTTTCCCAGCTTATCTGTTCTCCCACTTTTTATCATACATCTACAAATACCAGTTCCACACTGGACTGGATCCTACTCTCCCACCCCAACCTTTACCATAACCCTGAATCCATAACAGATGCAATCAGTGACCACTCACCAAAACATGCCTTTAGATTCTCTTCCCATATCACTAGACCCCACAAATTTGAAGAGTGCCATAAATTAACAAACTTCAGCCCTGCTACTTTCAATAGTTATCTCTCTGCTATCAACTGTCCCTTTCTCTCTGACCTCCTTCTAGATGATGATGTTGATCACATCAACTGCATCTTCTTAAGCACTTTTAACTCCCTTGCCCCTCCCAGAACAGTCAGAGTTAAATCACGATCCTCAACATGGCTCACCAAGACAACTCGATTTCACATTCTAAATAGAGAGTCTGCATGGAAACTCTGGCAAAAAATCAAATCCACCATTCATTACCAATAATATAGGGAACTCCGTAACCTAGCCAAAAAACATTAATGTCGACAAAAGAACATTCTTTCAAGTTCCCCTGACCACTCAAACTAAAAACTCTCAAAATTCTGGCATTCTGTCAACCATATTTTCCACTCTGGCAAGCTCTCAACACCCAATCCCTGCCTAATAACACATCTCAAGAAGCTGCATTAACACTTACTTTATTGATACCATAACTCATGCCTTCTCCCAACACTACCAATCCCCCACCTCTCAGCATACACCCACAACAAAACTCTCCATTCTCATTGAGTCCCATCCCCACCAGCTACATTAAAAAACGTCTTAACAAACTTAAACCATGCTCTGCACATTTTTTTAAAGTTAGCAGCTGACTCCATTGCTTACCCTGTATCCATCCTTATCAGCCATTCTATCCATGAATCCTTTCTCCCAACTCTCTGGAAAAACATTCTACACTATTCCAATCCACAAGGGAGGCAACTCAGTAGAGCTCTCTAATTACCGCCCAATTGCCATTCTATCTCCTGTCTCTCAAAAAACTTGAGCACTGTGTTTATAAACAAATCCTGTCTTATCTCATGCTTAAAAACCTCATTACCCCACTCAGCATGGTTTTTTCCCTCACCATAGCACCACTACTGCTCATATCTCCTTTACTAACTTCATCTCCCTTGCTAGAGACAATAATAAACTTGTCTTGCCTCTTTTTAGACCTCTCCAAACCCTTTGACACTGTCTTCTATTCTGTTTTCCTTACTAAACTAACTCAACTAAACCTCTCCTCCTCCACTATTTCCTGGTTTACCAGCTACCTTACTAACAGAAAACAATCAGTCAAATGGATCACAGCCCTATCTCCCAGTTAAAATGGGTGTCCCTCATGGTTCCATTTTGGGCCCTCTTCTTTTTAACATATTTACTAACCAACTTAATACATCCTGTCCTCAGTCTTCCCTTATACAATATGCAGATGTGACTCCACCATCCTTACCACTGCTGACAATCCATCTGATCTACTTTCCCAACTCAAACCTTTAATCTCACTGAGACTTGGCTTTCTAACAACCAACTCATCTTTAACCCCAAAAATACTAAACTCCTTCTATTTCTACCCAAAACTCTACATGATTTAAAATCATCTTTCACCATTACTTCTCTAAACGACACCATCGTGTCAACTGAACCCTACACTAAGCTGCTTGGTGTAATCATTAATGACCAACTTAAATTTACCCACCATGTACGGTACTGTATAAAGAAAACCCACCAAAAGCTTGGCCTACTGTATAGAAACAAAAAAATCCTCACCCCTAACTCTAGAATTTCATTTGCCAAGCCTATTTGCTCCCTAACCTCCTATATTGCTCCCAAGTCCTAACTAACTTACAGTCCTCTCTTCTATCTAAATTAGAAACTACATATAACAAAGTTGCCAGATTTGCTGATAACATGCTACCTAAATCCTAAATCTCATCACTGCCTTGCTGTCCAGAATCTTAGCTGGTTAGAATTTCCTAACCAACTCAGCTACTCTCAACTTCTTCTCACCCACAGCGTCCTTAATAAGCCCTTTTCTTGCCCCAGTCTATCTTCTCTTCTTGCCCCAGTCTATCTTCTCTTGTCTCTCTCTCTATAATCTATTCCACTGCCTTAAAAGTTCTGACCAATGCCTCTTACAGATTCACAAGCCAAAAAATTCTTATGGACAAAACCTTTACTGCTACCTTCCATCTCTCTCACGGAATATGTTTTCTTTGGCTCTTAAAAATATCACTCATGCCCAAGCTTTTAAAACAGCTCTTCGACAATACCTACTTAGCTCAAGGAAATGTCAGTGTAACCACCTCAAAAAAACATTCCCTCCTCTCCCCCAATCCCACCTTTCCTCCTTCTCCACCTGTTTTTCTTCCTCTCCCACACTATTCTCTGCACTTCCTTCCCTACTAACATCCAACGTCATCCTACTCACTACCTCGCTCCTCCTACTCCTGCTCATTCATCTAATTCTTAGTCTTCCTTTTCCTCCTTAACCTCTCTGTCTCTCTTTCTTCAGTCATACTGTCTTTTAACTAATTCCAAACCCGCCTGCTTTTTCACCCTGCTCAAACCCAATTCTTCATTACACCTTGTTCTCATTTGAATTCTCTTCCTCACTAATATTTCTTCTCCATTGATAACTGGCCTCCATACTTCCTCTGAAATATTCCCTACAACATTGATAGTATGTGCTGACTTAATCATCTGTATTTAGAATATCTTCACTTGGTCTATTTGTACTAGGAAGCCCCTTTGTTTTATGCTTTATTACTTGTCAAGCGGATCATTGTTTGACTTTGGTTTTGCAAATATTTAATTTGCACTATTTGTTAGTCTGATATCTACCTATTGTATTACTTATTGTCTAACTGCTGTTTTATGTTAACTCTAGAGCATATCTCCACGGGACTCCGCTGAAAAAGGGCACATGCCCAGATGGGCATACCTGGTCAACAAATGTCAAATAAATAAATAATAAATAAAATACAATTTCAATGATTTTGCCTAGGGAAGCAAAGTGGATGATGTCATTAGCCGGTATTCCATCTACTGCTACATGGGTCTATATTAGAACACTGAATGTTCTAAATAGCGAACTCTGACATGAGCGAAAATGCAGGACCTTGAAAACATTATTGTGGGGGGCTGTGCCCCCCACACCCTCCGCTAACATATATTCAAACTCTGGGATCGCACTGCAGTGAAGAAAGAGCAAATATTTCGACCTTCACTGTACTGTGATTAAAAAAAAAAACTTTGAGGCCCTGCATTTTCGCTCATGTCAGCATTCGCTATTTAGAACATTCGATGTTCTAATATAGACCCTGCTACACTCTTGCCATCTTCAAACTTTGCAACTTCGATAATGATACATTTACTATAAATAAATTTGTATTACCTGCCTGTAGCTACAATTTAGATAATAATATTAGCAACAGTAACACTATTAATAATAATAATGTGTCGAGATGTAGTAAAGCTGTGAGCGATTTGGACAGTTTTGCTACATGTTCTACAAACACAGAGCACTCTGTGAGTGCCACTAATCAAACTACAAGGAATGTTGAAAATAATTTACCTTTAATGAATGCAACTGATAGTGGAAGTTGATTAAATAATGTTTTATAGGGTTCATCTCATCTTCATCTACAACTGCCAATACAGATATGGCAACAATCAAGGGGGCGAAGCAAGACCAGAAGAAGGAATCACGGAAAAGAAGGGACAATGCTATCAGCCTTCACAGAAATAGGACCCATGACAAGGCGCAAACACAAGAAAATATAATTATTCCTGGCTCCGCTATTATTAATTTATCTAAATGTTCCCTCACTAATATCGTATCTTTAATGGATAAGGGTCTTAACTTTATACTGAACTTAGATTATTTGCATGTAATACTGATCTAAAATTGTTGTATAAGAATAAATCTCATATGACTAGCCAGTGTCTAAAGAGACCTAGTAAATTTATTCCTATTAGCACACCAACAGTAAAAGCTTTTTTTAAGTATGTGTGAAAAGGATATTTATGACCTTTATTATAAATGTAAGAATGGTAGCAAATTTTATAATCTTAAAAACAATGAAAGGAAAGCTTTGCATAATTTATGTTCTAATAGTGATATAATAATAAAGCAAGCAGATAAAGGAGGGAAAAAGTACAGTTTTGTACCTACCATAAATGTAGATGTCCGAAGATCCACATTGCTGCAGTCCTAACCATTGGGTAGTCCGCTGTCCCAGTCGGCCCGAATACCAAAGTATATGGCTGACGTCGGTCACGGCACATTAGTCTGACGTCAGGATGTCAGGGTACTAATGCGCATGACCGACATCATATCCTCAGTCTTTTCTTGCCCCAGATGTTAGAAGACCCTAAAAAGACAAGGCCAAAACCAAAAACACCAAACACTCCTGCACCAAAAATATGTACAATATATACAAAAATACAAGAGTACAACCTCACCCACACAACCACCCCTAAACACAGAGGGGAAGGAGGGAGGGTAAATTGGACTGCAGCAATGTGGATCCTCGAACATCTACATTTATGGTAGGTACAAAACTGTACTATGTTCTTCATTCCACATTGCTGCAGTCCTAACCATTGGGTAGAATCCCAAAGCAGAGGTAAGGGAGGCTGGCAAATCATAAAGAAGCAGGAGCTGTCAACATGCCTTGCAAAATAGCTGTGGCAAAACCAGCCCTAGATTTAGAGTAGAGAGGAAGGTGGTAATGCTTAGAGAAAGTATGCACTGAACTCCAAGTAGCTGCCTCCAAAATATCCTTAGTTGCCACCCCCCTTAGAAATGCTGTTGAAGTGGCAGTAGCCCTAGTGGAATGAGGCCTAATCCCAGCTGGAATCTCCTTGCCATGATGGGAATAACAAAATGCAATGCAAAACCCAATCCACTTAGAAATAGTTTGTTTTGACACAGGCTTGCCCTGAGAACTCAAAGCAAAAGAAACAAACAACTGCTGAGACTGCCTAAAATCCTTGGTCCTGCTTAAATAGTAACGCAACTGCCTGTGTACATCTAAAGTGTGCAAAATCTTTTCCCCCTTATTTTGGGGATCTGCATAGAAAGTAGGCAAATGAATAGTTTGGTTTAAAGCCACACTAGAAACCACCTTAGGCATAAAAGAAGGATTAGTGCGTAATGATACCCTATCCTTATGGAAAATCAAAAAGGCTCTACCGCCATAAGGGCCTGCAATTCAGAAACCCTTCTTGCAGAAGTAATGGCCAACAAAAAAGCAGTCTTCCATGACAAGTATTTCAATTCAGCAGTAGCCGCAGGCTCAAAAGGTTGTAGAGTAAGTTTCTCCAACACAAAATTGAGATCCCAAGCAGGAGTAGGAGCTCTACGTGGGGTCTTATATTCTTTGCCCCTCTAAGAAATTGCTTGAACAAAGGATGCGAAAACAAAGGTGGGTCACAATCATAGTGAGCTGAAATTGCTGCAGCATGAATCTTAATGGAAGAGAAAGACAAACCTTTGTCCAATAACTCAGTAAGATATTGAAGAGCCACACTCAAATTAGGCTCAGAAATCTCCAAATTCTTTGCTGCACTCCAAAATAAAAATCTCTTCCATTTTTCTGCGTACACTTTCCTTGTACTAGGTCTTCTGGCTTCCATAATCACATTTAAAACTTGTTGAGGAAGTTGAGACCTGCTGTGTTTCAAAACAGAATATGCCAGGCTGTTAGATGAAGAGAGTGAAGCTTGACATTGAGCAGGTGACCGTCCCTCTGAGACAACAGGTGTGGAATCAAAGGTAAAGGCCATGGAGGCTTCCTTACCAGACTCCTCAGTAATGGGTACCAGTGTTGTCGAGGCCAATCTGGAGCTATTAAAATCATCCTTGGCTTGTCTTGTCTGACCTTTAGGAGCACCTTTGGGAGAAGAGGCAGAGGTGGAAAGGCATACACATGAAGATTTTTCCAACTGAAAGAAAGAGCATCCACCTTCCAAGCTGTGTGATGAAACCTCTTTGTGCAAAACTTTGGCAGCTGGTGGTTTAGTGGAGAAGCGAACAGATCTATGTCTGGAGTTCCCCATGACACTGTCAATTTCGAAATACATGAAGATCCAGTTTCCACTCGTGGGGATCCATGATTTGTCTGCTTAACACATCTGCTAAGGAGTTCTGTGCTCGGCAGAAACCTTGCCTGAAGAGTTATATGCAAGCTGAGCGCAGTCTCCCATAAAATCATTGCTTGCCTGCACAACGGGTAAGAATGTGTTCCCCCTTGTTTGTTGATGTACCACATGACAGTTGTGTTGTCTGTTAGAATCAACACCTGCCCTGGAAAAAGTAACTCCTTGAAAGCCATTAATGCAAACTGGACTGCTAACATCTCCTTCATGTTGATATGTAGATGCTGTAGTCTGGCAGGCCACTTGTCTTGTATCCACTTTCCATTTAGATGAGCTCCCCAAGCAATGTCTGAGGCATCTGTCGTTAGAATCTGACTCGCCTCTGGCCGGGTCACAGAGAGTCCCTTGTTTAGGTGACATTCCTGAGCCCACCACAAAAATTCCTTCTGAATGCAAGGTATTATTTGAATGACAGTGTCCAAATCCTGGCAGTGCTGTGTCCATACATTTTGAGATACCATTGCAGCTTCCTCATATGCAGTTTGGCATTGGGAAGCACCAGAATACAAGATGCCATGAACCCTAAGGCTTGAAGGACTGTCCTTGCAGTCAGCCCGGACTGAAGAGATAGTTGATGGAAGTAAATGGAAAGATTCTTTTGTTTGTCCGGGGTTAAAAAGGCCATCTGGGCTGCTGTATTCAGTCTCACACCCAGAAAGCACATGTCTTGAGAGGGTACTAGACTGGACTTTATTTCGTTCACAGAATACCCTAGGCATCTTAGCACTGCTATCACATATTCCAAATGCTGTAAAAGGTCTTCCTTTTCTTGAGCCAGAATCAGGCAGTCGTCCAAGTAAGGATAGATTTGAATTCCTTTTAGCCTGAAGTAAGCTATCACTGGAGCCAGAACCTTTGTGAATACTCTGGGCGCAGTAGGTAAGCCAAAGGGCAATGCAGAGAACTGATAATGGGAATTTCCAGCTCGAAAACGCAGATACTTCCTGCAACTTAGTCTGATAGGCACATGAAGGTAAGCCTCCTTGAGATCTAAAGTTACCATCCAGTGATCTTTGCCCAGCAGAGGTAAAAGCTGTTGTAACGTCAACATTTTGAACTTGGGAATGTCCAGATAAGTGTTGAGGATAGATAAATCCAAAATTGGTCTCCATGTGTTCCCCTTCTTTGGTACTAGGAACAGGCGAGAATAAAATCCTAGGCCCCTTTCTGGCACAGGAACTGGCTGAATGGCCCCTATTTGGAGTAACAGAGAAATTTGCTTGTGAGCCTCTTTTCTTTGTAGAGGAGGAATGTCTGGCATGCCTTTGAAAGGAGGCAAGGTATGGAAATAAAACCTGTAACCGTGGTGAATGATATCCAAAACCCATCTGTCTTGGGTAATTAAATCCCAATTTTCTTTGAAAAGAGCCAACCTTCCTCCCAAAGGTGCTGCCAGACGAGAACGTTCTGGCAGCTGAAAAGGCAGGTCATTGGGTCTGTTTACGAAAGGACTGACCCCTGCCCTCACCAGAAGTCTGAGCAGGTGAACTCCCTGTTCTAGGCCTAAAAGAACCTTGAGCTCTGCCCCTACCACGCCTAGACCTACCCCTAGACTGGGAATCATAAGCAGGATATGTCCATCCCTTAGTAGGCCAATTTCTACTAAACTTCGGAGGCTGCACCTGCAAAAAATCTTTAACAGTTTGCATAGACTTAGCCTTGTCCTCCATTTTCTTTAAAACTGCTTCCACAGGCGAACCAAACAACACGTCAGACTGTAAAGGAGCATCCAAAATCCTTGTCTTAACATGCTCAGCTAAATTCTGATCCCTCAACCAAGCGTGCCTATGAAGAACAGAACCAGTGGCAGCCACCCTCGAGGAGGCCTGCACAGCATCAAAACCACATTGCAAGGAATGCTTACCCACCTGTTCAGACACATGAACTAAATCCTGCAACTCTTTACACTCAATACCTTCCGCCAGAGCATCCACCTTAGACTTCAATTGTGAAAGGAGATAATTTTGATATTTTAACATGTGAAACTGGCAATTCAACGCCCTCATGGCTAAAGTGGAAGAAGTATACACTTTCTTTCCCCATCTATCCAAAGCCCTTGCCTCTTTATCAGGAGGAACAGGATTTTTAACAACAGAAGCCTTAACACCTTTAGGCCCCTGAGAGACAGTTTCCGGGTCTGCCCTAGGACTCTTAAAAAGATATTTATGAGCTTCAGGCACCCTATAGTACCTATCTGGTTTAACTGGGGCAGGAGGCAAAGAATCAGGGTTCAGGGAAGCCTCTGCAAAAACATCTTCCACCACATTCAGAACAGGAGGGATAGCTAAAGGCCTATGCTGGGGTAAAAACAAGAATTCCCTAAGCCTCTTCCTGGAATCAGAGAAATCTTGACCTTCCCATTTAAAATGCTCCCTCATGGAATGAAGAGTCTCTGAAAATGAAAAATCCTCAGGAGGAGAAGCTGAAGGAGTAGAGTCATCCACATCAGAATCAGAATAAGGAGGATACTCCTGCAAGTCTTCAGCCGAAGACTCAGAAGCCTCCGAACACTGCTCAAAACTCTCAAACTCAGGTTCCACCCTAGGCCTCTTATCAGGAGGGGGCATAGAACCTCTAATCATAGTAATCAAATCCTCTGCCATTTTAAGCATATGTTTCTTAGGCAAAGATCCTGAAGAGCTAGGAGAAACCCCCACTGAAGTTAAACCTGGCCTGCCTCTCAAAGAAGCCTTGGAAACAGAAGGGGAGGCTCTAACCACCTTAGGAAGAGAGGGAAGAACAGCCACCTGAGAAGCCCCTTCAGCCTGGCCTACCTCCTGAGAGGACACATCCTGTAACAGTAAAGTCTCTCCCTGAGACTCCAAAGAAAGTCCTGGCAGAACCTCCGGCTCCACTGAGCCTTCTAAAGAACCGACGTCCGGGACTGTCGGTTCTTCCCCTCTAGGCTTTGCTGCTTTGTCCTTGCGCTTTTTGGACGAAGCGGGCGTCGGAGCATCCGACGGCATTTTATAATTACAACGCTTCCCAAAAACTAACCTGGCACAGTCTAACCTTCTCTTAATAGTGCGTTTGTTAAATCTAGCACAAGAGCGGCATCCAACAACGCCGTGCTCAGGCCCTAAACAAGGTATACACAAAGTATGGTAATCCCTATGAGGTATCTGTTTCCCACAAGAAATACAGTTATTCACTTTTTCTGACATCCGGTTAAATACTGAGGCAAGAAAAAACCAAAATATTCCCCAACGGGGTACTTAGCCAACTTTGATTCGGTCTGAAACTCCGACTTCAGAAAATTTCAGAACGCCAACCTGCACTCGCAAAACTGCTTCTGCATCGGACCATGCGGCAAAAAAGACTGAGGATATGACGTCGGTCATGCGCATTAGTACCCTGACATCCTGACGTCAGACTAATGTGCCGTGACCGACGTCAGCCATATACTTTGGTATTCGGGCCGACTGGGACAGCGGACTACCCAATGGTTAGGACTGCAGCAATGTGGAATGAAGAACATCTGTGGTTAAGGATGTCAATTCCTACAATGAATGATGTGTAATTTACTACTGGAGACTACATATACTTTTAAAAAGGATGATAGACTGTCAGTTAATTTAATTATTAGTTATGTAAAAAAATTTTTTTTAGGATTTATTAATGGAAGGATTTGTTACTCCTGAAATGTATAATTATTTATACATAGCCAACCCTACCATCCCAATTATTTATGGTCTGCCTAAGGTTCATAAAACCTATCTATTCCACCTATGAGACCCTTTGTAAATGGCAATAAATCAATAACTACAGCTGCATCTAAATATGTAGACAAGCAGTTTAGCCCCCTTTTATGCTACAGTAAAAGTTTTATAAAGGACACCAATGATTTTTTAAGGTCTCTTAATGATCTGTTACAGTATAATATTAACTTTAATGATGAACTTATTTTAGTTACAATGGATGTAAAGTCCATTTTCACAGTCATACCAAATGATTATGGTTTGCAATCTATAAGAGAATATTTATGTTCACATAGTGATTTTCCATCTTCTAAAGTAGAGATGTTGCATTCCATGCTGGATGTTGTGTTGAATAATAATATATTTATATGTACTAATAATTTTTTTTCATCAGAAACTGGGTGTAGTTACGGGCACCCCAACTGCAAATACTTATGCAAATTTAGTATTGTCCAGATGGGAAAGGAAGTATATATTTAATAATGATGTGACAACCCCCTTAAGAAATGAGAATCTGTTATATTTTAAATGGTTTGTGGATGACAATTTCTTCATTTGGAATGGCAATGTAGAAACTCTTTAAATGTTTGTAACCTACCTTCAAGGTACCACTGACTTTCTTGTGTTTGATCTAAACTTCTCTATTGAAAAAAAATGTTCTTGATACAACTATTATGGTTAATAATAAGAAATTTGAAACTATGATTCATAAAACGGATGTTCAGGCAACTTGTTATATGCATTCAGACAGTAGGTACCTAAATATATATTTATAGGAGTGTAGTAAAAAGCCAATTTTTGAGAGCAAGTAAACTAACATTATGTGAAGATAAGTTCCATCAGGAGTTAGATAACATGACAAGTGATTTTCATACAAGGGGATATTTATTTATTTATTTATTTACTGGGAAATTCCAACTAGACACGGGTCCTTTTTCATTGGAGGCCGGGGGATAAAAGCTCCAAAGAACAATAAATGAGCAGCAGAGTACATGAAGAACAGTTGAATATACATACAATAGCAAACAATACATACAACAGCAAACATTAGCTGTGCATACAATATGGAACATAGTAATGAACAGATATACCAATATCTAGCAAGAGGCTAGGAATATAGGTAGGATATATGTACAGATAGTACTAAGCTCAAATGGATACCGTTCTAAACTCATATATCCAAATCTTATATACAAATATTGCACTAAACTGAAACAGATATAAAGCAGAAGCTCCACATGAAGGTGGAACAAGCTAGAAGGGCTAATGGGATGGAAGGGGAAGATAGAGAAGTAAGAGAGGTGACTGAGTGAGTAGTATATGTGGTAGTGAGAGGAAGCCAGGTGTAAGTCAGTTGGATAGGTATTTGGATTTGAGATGAAGTGAGGTAGTTAAGCATGTTATAACAGGTCTGAGAGACTGAGTGAGGAGGGAAGGGGAGGGTAAAGGGTGAGCCAGAGCCTGCAGAGAAAGGAATGCAATGATCAGATGGTGTGAGGCAGGGTGGCTAGGGGAGGGGAGAGGAGGGGGAGGTAAAAAGGAGGGTTACTAGTTGGAATTAGTGCATGGGCATAACCAGAGACTTTTTAAGTGAGTTTTTAGTACAATCTTGAAGTGATTGCAAGAAGGTAGTGTGGTTATAGAGGGGAAGATATAGCACATAATTAATTGAAACAACTAGACAGTCTGTGTCAATTGCACATGAAGGACTTTGACTACCCTACCTTTATGGTAAAGATAATGTCAGTAACAACAAGTTAGTTAGAAATCCTCATATTGGGCATGTTGGTTATATAACAAAATACAATGGGCATATTAATTTGATTAAATAAGTTATACAAAACAATTGGGCAATAATGCAATCAAATACAGATATTCAAAATATTGTTGGTAATGCACCGAGATTTATATTTAAAAAAGAAAAAATTGTAAACAATATTTATGTTATAAAGATCCACACGTAGGTGCCACACAAAATCCATCTTTTTGAGAAAAAAGGCACCTACCCATGTTATAATTGTGTGTTTTGTAATAAAATCAATACAGCTATTAATTTTATACATCCGATTACTAAGCAAGAATTTACCTTTATGGCTTATGCCACCTACTATACTCATAATGTTGTTTATCTTGCGAATTGTGTTGCCTGCAATAGTTCCAATCACTTACTTATGTGCAATCTCACCCCTGTGTATAGTGTACTTTTCTTTTCATGTGTTAATCATCTAGAAGTCAGTGTTGTCCAGTGTATATAAATAGTGTACAAGCATGTGGGTCAGCTACCTAGGTATTTACTTATGTATTATAGTTATTGTTTATTCTTTAATACCTATCATGTCTGTCTTTTTGTGTTTGTGTTCTCCTGTAAAAGAGCTGACACTCAAAATTAAATTTAGGTAGCACTTGTGTTTCTTAAATGACAATAACGTTTCTTTGAATCTTCTATGTAGGAAAAATTAACCAGGAGTTAAAAGAGAGTATTAGCTCACACTTATTGGAGATATGTAGAGGGGTTGAAACTAATGCGTTATGTAAGCATATTATGTCTATGGGTAAAGACCACAAATGTAAGTTTAGAGTTTTGCAAAGCATTAGAGGTGGAGATTTAACTACTAGAACTGAAATGATTGAATATAAGTGGATTAACCACTTAGAGCTGATACGTCTGATATTTTTAAATAATATGAATACTATAAAATCTGTATTAAAAATTAAACATTAATTATCAGGGTGAGCATACAATATATTAAAAATATGTATCTGTTATCATTGGGCTGTGTTCTATGATTAATCAATTGTTTTAATTATTTATATATGTTATTAGGCGTTACTAATTAAGTTGTGTTTTATGACTGTATTTTGATAGGCTGGTTTAAGTATAAAATGGAAAGCGTACAAGTGACTGTATTATAAAAAGAGTTGTACTCGAAAGCTATCCTGCTTTAACTGCTCATTTTGGATTAAAACTTTTAAACATTGAACGTTCAGTTTTTGGTTCTTTTGTGCACATCTGTTTACTTGGCATGCTTTGGTCAACAGAAAGAGATGACTGACAGGTGTGCAAGATCGACAATCGCCAGACACTGTGTGATCTTGGAGCTAGTATGTTGGGGTGCATGGGGAGCTTGCTCCCCCTGCAAAAAAGACTTTTATTTTGCGTGTCCAGAAGTTAATCCTCAGAGCATGCACAGTATCTTGTTGATGTTTTTACCGTTTAAATGTTGACCTTTAAAATGTCGATATTTGATGCAGAGCATTTTATATATATATATATATATATATATATATATATATATATATACATATATATATATATATATATACACACACACACACACACAGATAGATATTTAGATATATACATACATACATACACACACACTATATATATATATATATATATATATATATATATCTAGAGAGAGAGAGAGAGAGAGAGACAAAGATAGATACAGAGACAGAGAGATACTGGAACAATTCATATAAAGATAATTCTAAAGCCATGAGAGTTGATATGCTTACAAATGGAAAAAAAACTGTTTTAAGTTCACCTTTGAAGTAAGAGTAACAACATTTGTTTCCCATGTCTTATTTGTGTTTAGAAGGCATGCGTATGGAGTTCTTACAGATCATTTAATCAAAGCTGTAGGCACAAATGTGTTTTCATTAATTCTTACTTTTAAAAGTTGCTATACAGATCAATGTTTATATATATATATATATATATATATATATATATATATATATATATATATATATAAAGATAATCTGTTTGATTTAAATTATACCCAACTTGTCATAAACATATCAGCACATAAAATAATTGTACCATACTCTATTTGATTTAATTATATAATATATTTCTAAGCTCACGTTAACATTTTCTGAGTTATGAAAACTGTTGTAGGAAAGTAAGATCAATGTTTTTAGTCTAGTTAGGAATAGCTTTCGCTGCTTTTCTATAAATGAAACCGCAAGCCACATTTATAAATGTGCTGCTTCAAAAAACTGCATGTTTTATAATGTATACAGCTTCTGCTTCCCTTTTAAGAAAAGAGTCATAGAAAGGAAATAACAGTAGAAGAAATAATGGTGAGCATATCTGGGAAGTATAAAACCACGAATATGTGTCACATCAGTATAAACTTGGCTTATTTGTCTTAGATGCGTTTTAAAATAGTCAGACTTTTATGAAGCATGTGAAAGTTGTATATCTTGAAGGACAGCATTTTATATAGGGTATGCCAGCATATAAAAAAATTACAAATACTAGGCCAGTTTTGGCAGTGGACAGCTGCTACTGTGAAGCAATACCAGGTACCTGAAGTCTGAATAATTAATTATGTCTTGTCAACAAATTATGGAAAAGTTGTAGAGCTGACACTTTTTATAGGCAGAGTGAGATCAGACACATATTGGGAATAAAGGTTCTTGTATCATATTTCACGTGATTTTAAAAACATGGCCACTCAAGTTGCTGAGCACTGCGTGCAGTGCAACATGGTGCATGTGGCAGAACATTAATGAACGGACGTGTTGCGGTACATTGTGATGAGTTAGTTGCATTGCATATGATAATAAACATATGAACAATTTTTCTTTCATTATACCTTCAGGGAGGTCTTATATGATAAATGTATTTATCATATCGTTATCCCTACATATTTCTGTACACAACTCTGATTTTTTTTTAGATTTGGGGAAAGCTCCTAATATTTGTAGAGTAAGATATGATGTTAATTACTGAGAATCCAAGAATGTCTAGGCAGGTAGATTATTAATACATCATAACCTTACATTATGTGCTTTAACAAGTTGCATGAATAAAGCCAGCTTAAAATTATCATCTGTAAGTCTGCTCATGTCTGCTATATGTATCAAACAACAGTCTGAGTTCAGACAGATGCAACTTTCTGACTAGTTACTTAAATTCTATTATAGGTGGTATTTCAGTGATTTCTTAAATAGCCTTTACCTTCTAATCAGCTAAGTTTTAAGATTTAATGATGTATAAGAAGAATATGTAAGGGGATTGACATGAGCAAGGCTTGAGTTTATCATCATACACAAGTTTAATAGCAGCAATTTAAGGACTAATGAAGGCAACTGTTTGCATTAGAATGGTGTTAGAAACATGCCATACAGTGTCATATTTCTCAAATGAAGATATTTTCATAGAATGTCCAGATTTTTGCTTCATTTTTTGGTGTGTTCCTCATAACATTTGTGGTTTTCTGGCAAATCATTGAGAATTGAAGTAATTAAATAATGACAAACATTTGGATTTCAGACTTCATACCCTTCAGAAATTGCATGCTAATGCAAAAGCTGTTTTAACTTAGAAATGTGACAGAATAAGAAATATATTTAAACATTGCCCCTGTTTTGGGCCTTTATTTATTTATTGTATTTATTTTACATTTGTTAACTGGGAAAATTCAGCTGGACCAAGTTCATTTTCAGTGGATGCCCGGGAAGAAAAGCTCCACAATTAACATAAGTTAGCAGGTACACTGTCTGCTGCAAGAGTGCTAGATTTTAGGCCAAAGAGGAGTTTTTTAATTTTAGCTGTAGGGACAGGGGAGAGAGAGAGAAGGATGGTTCATTTGGGTGTGTGGTAGAGTTGTTTCTAGAATTGTCTGAAGTTGTAGTGTGGGGGGGGTCTATCAGTATTAGACATTTGGGTTGATAGAGTTTGGATTGAGTTAATAAAATGATAGTTAACATGGGAAGCTATATCTTTGTTATTGTTATTGGGGCTGGAGCGGGCAGGGGTGGTAATTTTGCCAGGTTTTAGCAAGGTGTTGATGCGGTGCCAGAATTTTTGGGGATTTTTGGAGTATTTGTTTTGGAGACCTAAACGAAATTTTGTCTATCTAGTCTGGTTTGTTTTTTGGCTCGATTCCTAAGTTGCTTATAGTATTGTTTTGTGAGATTGCAGTTGTCTTTTTTCCATTGTTTGCATGCCTTGTCTCTATTTTTAGTAGGGCTCTTGTGTCCCTACTCAACCTTGGAGTATATTTGCTTTGGCTTTTACTTTCCTAATTGGTGCCACTGAATTTAGAACTGCGATGAACGTGTTGTTGAAATAATCTACTGCTAGATCTAGGTCTAAATTTCTTACATGTTTCCAGTTACATTGCTTTGGAATGTTGTTTAGGTCCTCTGGATTTAGATTGCGGTCATCCTTGATTTGTCTGTAGATTATAGGCTTTGGAATATTGATACATTTCCTTAGGAGGAAAGTAGGGTGATGATCACTAAGTCCGTCTGGTAAGCAACCAGTCTGATAGTGATGTTTGGGGCTGTTCACCAATGTCCAATCAATAATGGTTTGTTTCTGTGTCTTTTTGTCTATTCTGGTGGGCTCTTGAATTATTTGGGTAAATCCACAGAGGTTCAATTGGTTGGCAGGGTTGCTTGAGTTACAGGCTAACCAGTTGGTATTTAGGTCACTTAATAAATTTTTTTCTTGAGGAGAATTCTGACTAAGCCATTGAAGGACTTCTTCTATGGTAGGAGTGTTATTTCCAGGGGAAATGTAGCTGCAGAGGATGTTAATTTTTTGTCATTATTTAGTGCTAGGGTAGAACCTATGGTTTCTGCATTTTGGAATATTGGTAAAGGGGTACGGAGTGACTGGAGGTTTAGTGTGTCTTTGAATAGAATTGCTACCCCACCTCCCTTCCTACCTGTTCCTAACCTTATGATATTGTAACCTGCTGGGAGGATTTCTTCGCTAGGGATATTTGGTTTTAGCCATGACTCGGTAATAGTAAGTATGTCAGGGGAGTAGTGGGTTATAAACAAATGAAGGTCAGGGAGTTTGTTGCAGATACTTCTGGTGTTAATATTAAAAATTAGTAGATACCATTATTTTTGGCTTTGTCCAGATTTTTTGTGGAACTAGGTAGAGAGGTGCGTACAGGGTTTTCTTTTAATCCTTTAAAATATAACATGAATCCGCATGTTGAAGATACCTACGCTGTATCACCATCATTTGTCTTGGAGTATTACTCATTTAAATTCTTTGAACAGTGAAGAGAGCAAGTAAGTATTCTCCCCCACTTTTGGCTCAGTCTTGAAAACATTGTTTAGAAATGTGGAATATGAAACTTTACTTCGGGCATATACTGACAGGCAACATTTCCTTTGCTGTTTTAGGCAAAGACGATTACATTTATACCTAATACACAGCTAGTTTGGCATGTATAATGCACATATAATATATCAGAGTTTGCAATTATTTAGGCAGCAAGTACTATAACCCACAACAAACCATGTTAGCAATTCAACAACTGACCCTTTCAATTTAAAACACACAGAGAATCAAGCACATACAGAAACACAGGTACACACACACACACACACACACACACACACACACACACACACACACACACACACACACACACACACACACACACACAAACACACACACACACATCTTGAAAGAAATGCATATCTACCAGATTTGAATACAGTCCTTTACTCTAATCCTGCAGATTGCACACATATTTATTTGACACAAAGGTGAACAAAACAGACATTGTTTTACTGTAATTTTAGCACTAGTTCAAATAAATAACTAAAGAAAAACAAAATGTGTCTTTACATAAAAAGACGGATGAAGGCATTAAAGAAAATGTCTAATATTTAGTTTTCTTCTTATAAGCTATGAGACAGATGCAGTTATCAGCTGTGTTTAAAGAAGAAATAAAATCAGGAAATAAAAGTATGATGGAATGCATATTCATTTTCTCGTACAAAGGTTCAAGTTGTGTACTAGGCTAATGACCACTGAGGCCTTTTTAAGTTTATCCATGCACCCCAAATCTCTGACAAGTTCTGGTACCCTTGATAAGTGTAAGCAGGGCCTTAGGGATGAAAGATTTACAAGCAAGGATCTGGGAGATTAACTAGTTACAGGCTGCCTACATTCATTATATACATAGGTGTCAAACCAGGAAAGAAATTTCTTGTTCCTCATCCAATTGTCCAAACTTGAATTGGGCTAAGGAGGAACTCTCCTTCACATGGATGGGGAGCCTGTTCTGGAGAAGAGGTAGTCTCTGAGATACATGCCTGTTTCTCCAGCAGGTTCTATTTATATCACATGCAAGGTCTTTAGAATGGATAATTCTGGTGCTGTTTGTTATGTGGATATTTTGGAAGTCCACCAGATTGGACTCCAGTGATGCCTTGAATGCCAGGAAGAGATATCCATTCAAAAGCCTGCAAGAGACAGAATACAGGGATAGGGCTTTGAGGCTGTCTGCAGAGGACAAGTTACTCCCTGTATTATTTTAGTGAGTAACCTCTGTGGACTTTGACATTTTTGCATGTGCCTAGTTTGGTACATACCAAAGTGGGATGTGTGCTTAATGCCAGGTTTGATGAGTGCCGAATACAGTGGAACAATGACCTCCTCAGTCCTAGATGCCATGCCTTTGTTTATAAATTGCACAACACAGAATGATTTCCTCATTACTACAGACACATGGTGGTCAATGGAAAATAAGAAAAACAAATTACAGAATGAGAACACTGGACAAACCAAATAATTGTAGTGCTTTTGTTCTTTTAATAACTAGAACTCTGTCAGAATACTAAGAGCAGTTATCCAATAACTTCAATAGCATTTGAAGAAAAAACATGATCAAAATCCAGCTGATACATTGTTGCGTATAACATTTAGGTACAACCATTCATAAAAAAATGACACAAATTGAGAAAAAAAATGTGAAAAATGTATTGTAAATAAACATAAATAACATAAACATAAATTAAATAGAGTTACTTAATGTGTTAAAATGCATTAAATGTCAATATTCTGATGCTCTTTGAGTAAGCACTTGATATGAATAATGTCATGCTAGAATCCTTCCTTTTAATCCAATTTCTCTTGCTTCAATATAAAAAACAAATGTTTGTGATATTATTTTGAAGCAAAAGTGCATTTTGCTAAAGCATTATTAATATCCCTATTTTAATAGTCAGATTACGTTCATATATCCTATATGAGAACTTCCTTGTGGTTTTGCCTGTATAGAAATTCTTACATACTCCATACCTGGCTAAATAAACAACTCCTGTACTGTTGTGAGTGTAAAAGCCTTTGGTTAAATATTCCTTACAGCTGTGTGGTAAAACAATAGAAAACCCTGCATAAATGAATCTGCAGTCTATGCATCCAATGCATGGGAATGTATTCATTTTATTTTCAACTTCTGCATAGGATGTTCTAATAACCACATCGAACTGATACCTCCTTTATGTGTAAATCTTGGGGTATTCCCTAAAATTTTAAACAATTCTTTATTACTTGGAATAATCTACCAATTTCCCTTAATTGTTTTCCTAATGTAGCCTAAAACTCTACAAATTAGGAACTGCAAGGACTTGGTTGTGTTCTAATATACTACTTGGCAGTTACTTTTGATTAAAAAAACAAATCTATGAATGGGCATAAATTTATCCCTTTTAATGGCCAAAATTTCTTTCACCAAAACATCAGGTTCAGCTGGCAGATAACCTCTGTCTATAAACAAGTGAATTAAAACTGAATTACCATGTCAAAAACCATGATCTTTGCTAACTAGTCTACTAAGTCTAACAAGTTGCCCCCTCACGATATTGACATTTAAAGAGGCACTGTACTGGTGAGGATAATCTGCATAATCATTACTTTTTTTAAAAGAAGAAACATCTTTATTAAATTATTGTATTTATAAAAATGAAAACAAACTACATTGACATAATCTTAGTCGCAAGCATTATACATCACAAACCATATTGACATAACTATAGTTGCAAACATTATACATCCCTTATAATCTACCCAATCACTGCCAGTCAAACATTACATAGCTCATTCAAATCCTGCCTTCTTTTAAACCTCATACCTCCCCTGTATGAACTGTTCCCACAATTCCCATTTAATTTTTGTAATTTGCCCCTATCCTTTCTTAAAATCCTAATTCCAATTGCTTTATCTATGTTACTATATTCACTACTTCTAATACAATTGGTTTAGACTTTGATTTCCATTTTCTAGCAATTGGTTTTCTGGCAGCCACTATAGTTTGACTCAACAAGGCCTTACTATGTCTAGGCAATTCTTATTTTGTATTATAGCTCTGAAAAATAATTTCCATAGATACACCAATTTGCTCAACTAGTATCTCTGATAGAGTAGTCTGTGTCTGTCTACTCATTATACTAATGCAAAATATGCTCCTAATTACTTCTTTCTTTCTCATCACACTTCCAACATTTGCTGTGTGCCGGAGGAAAAAAATCTCTGGAGTCTACTTAGGGTATAAAAATACCTATGTCTACATTTCCAAGCAAAAATTCTAAATCTTCTAGAGTTTGTTGCATATTTGGGAGATATACATATATCTCCCCATTGTTTCTTTGTAAATCACTTATCCAATCTCACTTTCCAATCCTTTCTAACCTCCTCTGATTAATTCTATAGTTATCATGCAATATTTGATATGCTCTACTAATTATTCCTTTTTAATAGCAGCTTCTGTTCTAGATTCTACTAAAAACTCTACAAGTGCTGGTATTTCATTTAGGACCCTTCTATTTTTTTTCTTTTGGCTATACTCTCACATCAATCCTTGATAGGAAGGCAGTCTCTAACATGCAGTCCCCTTGGCATCTTCCCATTCTATTACCTTTCCATCTCTAGTTATTTGTTCTCAATACCTTGGTTCCTTTGTCAGCTCTCTCCAATAAATTCCACCCCCTTACCCATTGTCTGCATCCCTAATTGTAGTCATCAGCTGAATCTCCTTTCTCCATTCCCATGTTGGCTTAGTTCTTAGACTACTTTCTGCTATCTTATGAATATAATATTATATATTAGTATTGTTATTCTCCTTATAGATCTGCATCCAAAATCACAGTCTCTCTCTGTTTATTGAGCTTCCCCTGTTTAATCATCATCCCTTTCCACTTCAAATTATAGGTTTCTGCTTGTGCTTTATATAGGAGCCTTAGCTGTGTAGCTCTGAAATACACATCAAATCAGGTAATCCAAATCCACCCTGATCTACTGGAAGAAACAGCTTATCCCACTAGACTCTTGCTATTTTCCCCTTCCAGATAAAGTCCTTCAGCTCTTTATTAATTGGTATCCACATCTTCTCCTCTGGATGATGAAAATATGCCTGACCTGCTTACAAGACTAAATTATTGACAAAAGTGTCCTTTCTAAGGATGTTACTGACAAACCTATTGCAACCAATATTTAATTTGATATTAATATCCAAAAATAAATCTTTCCCTAAACTACTTAGTGTGAGCCCATAAATAACTCTTTCGTTCTTTGATACCATCTCATAGAAATATGAAATCATCAATACATCTTCTAAATAGTGTAACCAAAGAAAACAACAGGTGAGCCACTAAAACTTTGTGTCAATAACCACACCATTACCATGTTAACAAAAGATGGTGCTACACTAGTCCCCACAGCTACCCCCCCCCCCAGTTTGTTCATATAATAAGCCATTGAATTTAAAAATATATTAGAAAGTAAGATATCCATTAGGAAACATATATCACTGTTCTTTAAATTATGAAAATTGGTATATTCAAATAATCTCATGATAGTCAAAGGGAAGATTACTGTCATGTGTTCCCTAGTCTCTGATTGCTAGTTCGCCTCTTAGGGGTATGTTGTCAATATGATAGTTACTGGGGTGGTTGACTTCTGAAGGATACTATTATATACTTTTGACATTTTGTTTAAGTCCATGGCTCTGGCAGCAGTTATTTGTCTGTGTCATTCCTTGCAGAACATTAGTGTCCATGGAGGATTCTATGCCTGCTCCTAACTAAAAATTGTCTGCAAATTATTCATCCAGAGACCCCTGACATCGGATTTGACTTCCAAAAACTAGATGCCAAAAAGGAGCAGTCCCAGATTTGAACCCTCAGGGACTCTGCTTGTGAATGGCCTCTTTGTAGAGGTAAAAGTAAATTCCTGGGTTCTGTCTGAGAGCCAGCTGGCTGTCCATTGTGTGACACAAGGGTTTATACCTAATCTCTTGAGTTTTTTAACAATGCCCAAATGGGGTATTTTGTCAAATATCTTGGCCAAGTCAAGGTAGTGGGAACCATTTTACCCTAGTTCATTACTTTAGTGACCTTCTCAAAGAAGTCCAGCAGACTGAGTAGACATGACTTGCCACTGATAAAACCAAACTGGGTTATTTCCAGTCTGTCCATCCATCCATCCATCCATCCATCCATCCATCCATCCATCCATCTCTGATGAAGTGAAGTATTGCCAGCTAAGCCAGGAGAAGTAGGGCTGTGGATGTGTAACATATGCCACTACAGCTAGCTGGAATTTTGTAAAGAATTATACGTCATTTGTATAGATGCGTGTGTTGAAAAATGTATTTGTAAAGCTGGTTGTGTTAAAAATGCACCAACAGTGTGCCATTCTGGACAGAAAAAAGAAATATACATGTATTATTGAACTGTTCAATTGTATGTTTTAACAGAGGATAGTGGAAGAGAAGAGGTTAATCTCAATCCACCTGACATTGTAAAATAGTAAGAAATGAAATTACTGGGCCTAAGCCACAAATATATCATCTTACAGTTCTCGATGTAGCCAGAGACAAAAAGTCTGTATTAGGAAGCTTTCTGCATTGTCATTAGGGTGAACTAATTGTTACTCTTGAAATTGCTTTATGACTTCCAGGAGCTGCATCAGATATTATCAAGGCTGTGTGTGTGCGTGCATGTGTGTGTGTGTGTGTGTGTGTGTGTGTGTGTGTGTGTGTGTGTGTGTGTGTGTGTGTGTGTGTGTGTGTGTGTGTGTGTGTGTGTGTGTGTGTGTGTATTATTGACACATAGGTGCTAAATCATGGCAGTTTCTAGCAATGGGGGGTTGCATAGGAATCAGAAGTCAGATGACCAGATGTATGTGATGTCATTCAATGTTTAATACTAGGTGAGACTGAAGTCTCATAGCACTGTTTTGTAAGCTGACAAAGAAAGATCTCTCACCTACTTCATCTTGCCTTGCTCTAGTAGATAACCAGGGGATAATAAGTCTTTAGATCAGTCAGGAAAATATAGTGAGATTAGTTAAGCATTGTTTTTCTGTAACTTAGTGAACCTGTTCATCTGTGTTACTTTTAATAGTTCCTGTCAGTGAAACTCTGGTGTTTATTGTAAACAGATATTTAGAATTTTCATGCTATTTTATTAATTATTAAATATTTTTTAAACTTCTCATTGTGGCTGGTCCTTTAGAGAATATTTTAACCTTTGTGAGTATGTAGATCTATTGGTGATATTGTGGCTACTCCTGAAAACCTGGCTGTTTTGTCAACATTACCATTTGTATTAATATTAATTTTACTTAGTAAAATTAGGTACCCTTACAAGAGCCTTAGAGTAGCTGGCTTTGGGGTGTCTGATATCAGTGTAACTACCTTATAGTCTGGGCAGAAGGGGGCATAACTAGAAAATCTGTGCCAGCATTTCCCAGGTGTGTGCATAAATCAAATCTCAAAGTGGGTGTGTGCGTCAGCTAAGCACTGGTTTCACAGAGAGGATGCTGGAGGACTTGGCTTGGACAGTCAGCTGAGAACTTAACTGTACAGCTGTGCCCGTGGGGAGCCTTACTGGGGACCTGGTGAGAGAGAGAAACCCAGACCCCTGCCGAGTGTGTTCCTTGTCTGCTCTTAATGGAAATTGTGCTTGATGGAGATGGCTGCATCTGGAAATACTGACTGTATCCATTTTAGCAGCCCTCTCCATTATCAATGGTGAGGATTAAGGCTCCTTGATTATTGGCCCAGAGAAGCTTCCAACACTGTGAGGCACTGAGTCTGTGATTCAGAAATGTCTGTGCTAATGTTTTAGGTATTATTTTTCCACAACATCTGCAACAGTCTGCGTTCATGTCCTACAGTATAACTATACTTGAGATAGTGGATTTCATGCTATTGTTTATGAGCATTTAAAGTAATTTATGCCATATGCTGTAGTAAAGGACTACAGTACTTGGTGCATAGTGGTACTTATAATTACCAGAAGGATCGAAAAGCCCAAAATGCTCCCTTTGTTCTCCATAAAAGTGCATGGAATAAAATCCCCAGTAAATTTTCAGTTGTTCTAAGTGTAAGATAAGACAATTCCCACTGAGAGGTCAGAGGCCTACCTCCAAAATCTTCTGCAACACATATGACATGTAAGTGCTGAAAACATATAAAGGCTTTTGTTAACTCTATAAACAGTACTAAGCCATGTTTAGAGTTCTTATGAGCCCTAAAGACATTTTCTGGAAAACGTTACATCAGCCAGATAATAGGTTGGTACTGGGTCGGCCCTTCTTAACTATATGAACAGGTACTAATTGTGTCAGATTTCACAGTGTAGGAAATCTATTGCTTAATGTGCATAAATTAAAAATGTGCAACAGGCTAGACTAAAAAGTCCATGCCTAATTATCAGTGCTGTATGGAGACAAATAATTAGTGAGACTATATAAAATACCATCAAAAATGTTTTCTAATTTAAAAAATGCAGAGTGGTTTGGGAATTTTACACATTGAAATACAGCAATTTATCTGCAGTAATGGTATGTTCTGATGTAAAATATTTACTGAGATCCATGGATATTTGTACAACATTATTTACAACTTTTGCATCTTTATCTTTTATTTTATTTACAATGGCTTCAGTACTCTTTCCCATCCTGCCTTTCAAACCTGGTCTTATATGGTCATAGGAGGTTGCTAGGCTAATGGCCCTAGAGTCTTTTTCAGCCTAGCCATTCATGCCTCAAATGTCCCAATTATCAATGCCCACTGGCTAGAACAGCTTTGGTATAGGCCTGTGACTTAGGGCATCTACAAACTGCACCTGTCCAAAACTGACACGGGTGAGAAGAAAGGGGTGAATTTGCAATTTCCCATGTATTTTAATAGGGTTAGGGAAGAGTTCTGTTTCACATGAATGGGGGGGAGTCTGTTCAAGAGAACAGGTAATGTCTGAGACACATATCTATCCCTCCAACATGTTTTGTTTATATCACAAACAAGGTTTTGATCCTTAGATTGGGTAATTCTAGTGCTGCTTGTTTTGAGAATGTGTATCAGATCCATCTGAGCTGGATCAAAGAATACCTTGTAGGTTAGGCATAGAGCTCTTCTATGTAGTGTGTGGGAGACTGAGTACAGGGACAGGACTTTGAGGTGGTCTGCATAGGAAATATTATGTACACCCTGTGTTTTTTTTTTAGTGAGGAACCTCTGTGGCCACTCCAATTATTGGTCTAATGATGACTGAGTATAACAGTACTATGATCTCCTTAGATCTGGATGACATGCCCTTACTTATAAGCTGTGCCATGTAGATGGATTTTCTCACTACCAGGGACACATGGTGATCAAAGTTCAGCTTACTTACAATTGTATCAAATAGACAAAGTACTCTACCTTGTAGAGGTTGCAGTCAAAGCATTTATATGTCTGGTAGTAATTGCTTTACACACCCAGATACAGGAGATGTATTTAAATTTAATTTTTATGCTGATTGTAGATCCAGAGACTTAGTATATCTGTCTGTTTGCCAGGTATGCTTATGTTTCTACGTAGGAAAAACCAATAGAAGTTTGAGGGAACGTGTGAGGGAGCATGTCTATGCTATTAATAAGGAAGATGATCATAATGCCTTAGCTAGACATGTATTGAGTGTAGGTACATCACATAAATTTAAGTTCACTGTGCTACAATTAATTAAAACAACAAATATATTAGGTAATGTAAAGAACCATATGGAAGAATGTGAAAATAGGTGGATTATCAGACTTCAGGGACACAAGGGACGTGGACTGAATGAAAAAGTTACTTTGAAACCTTTTCTAGCTGCACGCCCCTATAAACATTAGTGTTAGGTCTTTATGAAAGTATTTTTATGATTATGGTTATATACAAGCACATTTATATATGCATTATGTGATGGATGCAGTAGTTTTTTATACATGTAGTAGTTTTTTTTTTTACATATGTATGTATTTTGTTTTTTTAATTAATTTTATGTGAGATAATGTGACAATATTGTGATATCAGTGATTGGTTGATCTCATTTAGCAACACTATTTGAATGGAAAATGTTTGAATGTTATTTGTTTGAAGTCTGAGGGAGCGTTGGTAAAATGTGAAAGCGCTTACTTTTACTGCAGTCATTAAATACTTGTTTTTATTTCAGCCGTGGTGAGCCTTATCTGTTTTTTTATGATATATTTGCTTGTTCTGAAGAGGCTCTTTATCCAGAACTGTTTAGTGGTGTGTTTTATACGGCAATTTGGTTCTTCACGGTTCCTGGGACATGACTGAATGATTGGATGGTGGAATATGCGATTACAGTATGTTAAAAGGAGTTATTGTGATGTCTGATAATCCAGTCCTTAAATTCACTTCACAGGAGTTAACCAGAGATGGGCAATGCACATTGAATACAGAAAGGAATATTGAGGTTATCCAGCTGACACGCAAGCTGGAAAAACTCTACAGAAGCTGAGGGTTACTCAATGGCAACGGCAACATATGGAGGCATGCTTAATGTTTAAGGTAGTACCTAGAGGGTTGAGAGTTTTCAAGATGCCAACGTTTGGGACTACCTAGCCTGATTTATTGACAAAGTGGCAGAAATTAAATTTGGATACCAGCTATGGTTATATTTGGTTATTTGGTTATATGGTTAGTAGAGCAATATAATAGTATAGAGATACAATTAATCCAGGACATTATGGCAATGTAGAGCGACCTTAAAGATCTTATGAGTGTTGAAGAAAAAATACATTTTTGTGGCAGATATCACACTCAGATTATCTGTTTTTGATAACAAACAATTATTAGACAAAAAAAAAAAAAGAAACTAGAACGTGATTTAAATGATTTCTGTAATGGTCAGGTCTTTTCTTAGTCCAGGGACAATGTTTATAGGGCTATGAACCATTCCCATAATGTACACACTAATTGTAATGAAACAGATACACCTTTAAACATCATACGAGCAGCGACACCCATTGCTGTGATATCATCACGTACAACGGCAAAGATGGATTCTACATCTACTGCTACTATCTCCTTGAGTGATGCAGAATGAGACACAGGAGAAGGCTCTTCTGGATATACCAATAGCATAATCGCTAATATGATGACTGATACAATGGCAAATAAGTTAGTCCGCATGTCTGTGGACACTAATTCAGTAACAGCATCTAAAGATCAACGAGCCACCAATACATCAGTTTCTTTCCCTTTACCCATTCACCAAATGGACAAAGCCAACTGGTTGCCACAGGAGCATACCAGGAAGCGCAAAACATCAGAGGACAGGTACGAGTTTCAAAGGAAAGTACTGAAACCAACAGTGAGGACTTAGTAGTCAATATATCTAGTTATGTTTTAGCAAGAAGTGAAAGGTCTTTGCTTAATCATGGCCTTTCGTTTATACCATCCAGATCTGTTGATATTACTGATGTCCTATTGGATATTAAAATGTTTATCAGGAATGTGAATTTAAAGATGTTATTTGGTGATAGTGATGGTGACAATAGAAACATTTTCAAGAGACCGTCCACTTTTATACCTCAAAGTCACCCCCTGCTTGACACTTTTGAAAAGGCATGTGAGCATGATTTATTTGAGTTGTATCAATCTAATAGTAAACCTGACTATTATAATTTAACTTATGATGATATTGTTTCTATTAAGAAGCTACAAGATAATAATGATATAGTAATAAGACAGGCCGACAAGGGAGGAGCTATTGTAGTGTTGGATTATGATTTATATTCAAACACTATGATGACTATGTTAGAGGATGCTGACACCTACCTAATGCTAAACAGCATGTCGTTAGATAGATTGATTAAAAATATGCATTCTGAATTGTATGATTCATTTCTATGTAGCACTATAGATGGTGAAGTATATAAATATCTTTTGGTTGAACAACGGTGGTCCCCACTTTGAGGGGCCTTCCAAAGATACACAAAACTCTCATAAATCCACCCATGAGGCCCATCGTCTCAGGTGGTGGCTGGCTCACCGAACCTGCATCCATTTTTATTGAGAAGCATCATGTTGTTGATAATACTATAACCATATTAAAAGACACCCAGGAGATTTTAGAAAGTTATGGTGAATATCTTTCTTCTAGTAATGATGTGAATGATATTTTATTAGTTTCGTTAGATGTTGTATCTTTATTCACAACAATTCCAAATGACACAGGGATGGAATTTGTGAGACTCTATTTAATTGAGAAAGGAGTACCAAGGGGTCAGATTATTAGGATTCTAACGTTACTAGAATTAGTATTGAATAACAATGTGCTCATATATGGCAATACATACTATTTACAAAGAAAAGGGGTCGCCATGGGCACCCCTTGTGCAAATTCATACGCCAACCTGGTGCTGGCATATTGGGAGAACACATATGTTATGGCCAATACCTTATATAGTCAGAATATTAAATTCTACAAACGTTTTGTAGATGATGTGTTTTTTATATGGGATGGAAAAGCAAGTGAACTTGTAGAATTTATTGATTATATAAATGGCATGACCGATTTTCTGAACTTTGAATATAAAAGTTCAGATGTTATGATAGAATTTTTAGATGTTCAGATATTAATGAAAGGTGATGCAGTGCACTCCGAAATATATAGAAAGCCTTGTTGGAGGAACAATATTTTACATCGCAGTAGTATGCATCCACAGCATATTTATGAAAATATAGTGAAAAGTCAGACCCTTAGAGTGTCACATCTCACAACTGAAGATGAGAATTACAATGCTAAACAAGAAATGTTAGTAGATAATTTTCTAGCAAGGGGATATAGTAAAAAGGAAGTGGAAGGCGTATATCAAGTAAATAATTCTATGAGAAAAGGGAAAGGTAAGCCCTATTTATTTAAGCATGAGATCCATGATTCACATGTGAACAATGGAGGGCAACAGGTCAATGTGAACAGAATAATGATTCCCTACTCTAATAAGAATTTGAAGATCAAGGATGTTATTAATAAAAAATGGTGTATTCTCACTACTAATGATAGAATTGTGGGGATAGTGGGAAGAAGACCAAGCTTTGCCTATAAGAATTCAAAATCTTTGAAAAGGCTGCTTTGTTATGAAAGTGACGTGAAGGGTACAGTTGTATCAAATATACAAGGTACTCTACCTTGTAGAGGTTGCAATCAATGCATTTATATGTCTGGTAGTAATTGCTTTACACGCCTGGATACAGGAGATGTATTTAAATTAAATTTTTATGCTGATTGTAGATCCAGAGACTTGTTTGCCAGGTATGCTTATGTTTCTACATAGGAAAAACCAATAGAAGTTTGAGGGAACATGTGAGGGAGCATGTATATGCTATTAATAAGGAAGATGATCATAATGCCTTAGCTAGACATGTATTGAGTGTAGGTACATCACATAAATTTAAGTTCACTGTGCTACAATTAATTAAAAGAACAAATAGATTAGGTAATGTAAAGAACCATATGGAAGAATGTGAAAATAGGTGGATTATCAGACTTCAGGGATACAAGGGACGTGGGCTGAATGGAAAGGTTACTTTGAAACCTTTTCTAGCTGCACGCCCCTATAAACATTAGTGTTAGGTCTTTATGAAAGTATTTTTATGATTATGGTTATATACAAGCGCATTTATATATGCATTATGTGATGGCTGCAGTAGTTTTTTATACATGTAGTAGTTTTTTTTACATATGTATGTATTTTGTTTGGTTTACTATTGAAAATGCGAACGGCACTTGGGCGACAGTCGGATAGTCGAACGTATAAGGTCGTAAACAAGGATGTCGAAGACAAAATAATCAATCTAGGAACGGTTTTAACATGGGTCGAGGTAGGTGTTCAGTATTATTCCCTACTACAAACATCTTCCCTACCTCGACCCATGTTAAAACCATTCCTAGATTGATTATTATGTGTTCGACATCCGTGTTTATGACCTTATACGTTTGACTATCCGACTGTCGCCCAAGTGCTGTTCGCATTTTCAGTAGTAAACCATTTTGTTTTTTAATGAATTTTATGTGAGATAACATGTGACAATATTGTGATATCAGTGATTGGTTGATCTCATTTAACAACACTATTTGAATGGAAAATGTTTGAATGTTATTTGTTTGAAGTCTGAGGAAGCGTTGGTAAAATGTGAAAGCACTTACTTTTACTGCAGTCATTAAATACATGTTTTTACTTCAGCCATGGTGAGCCTTATCTGTTTCTTATGATAAAGTTCAGCTTACTGTCAACCTGAGTTCCCAAGTCCATTACCACTGGGACTACTCTTAGGGGAGTGTTATCCATCCATCCATCCACAACTCCTTTTTCCCATATTTGCACAAGGGTTGGTGTGTCACTGTAACAGTAACAATCATCTAGAGCGAATGTTCACACCGCAGGGTGGCTATCTCTGCCATGAGAGAATGTTATCAATGTTGTAATTTGCAGGAGTAGTCGTCTTCTCAAAGGGTATAATTATACATTTTTGCATTGTGATTTAGGTAATGGTTCTGGCACCAGTTATTTGTCTATGTCAGACCTCCTTGGAGAATATCTACATCTTTAGTAGGCATTACCTGCCCTTGATGAAACTGAACTGGGATGAGTCTAGTGTTTGAAGATTTCCTATGTCTTTGTTTATCAGTACAATAAAAAATAGAAGGTATTTCCTGGGGGTAATTGAGTGTGATGGTTGGTGAAGATGGAGCTAAATTTATCAACCAGAAAATTTTATAGATTCCCTGGTTCAGTATCAAAAGTTCCATTTACTATTAGTTAAGCATACTGCTGGGTTTTCCCTTTAAGGTTACGTATACAAATGAAACATGCTTTATGGTTATCCTTAGCCTGGGAGGCTATCGTTGTCTCAAAGTTGGCTTTGGGGGACTTGATTAATCCCATGAGTTGCTTGTTGAGATGGATGCAGGAGTTTTTTGTATTTTGAGCATAGTCCTTCCTATTTTTTTGGACAGGATTTTCTTTCTTTTGTTGTACAACCTATTTATACTGGGGGTCCACCAAGATAGCGTGTTTTAGGTGTTTGTCCTAAGTTTACTTCGGTTTGGAACTGCTGTTTCTATGCAGTTATGTAGTTATTTACATTCTGGTACGGGGTTTCTGGAAATACTTCTGCATAGGCCACTATGTTCTCTAAATTTGGGGTCCTTGGAATGTAGCTGTGCCTTCACTTAATAGGAGGTAATTAGCCTAGGAAACATTCTTAAAGGTTCTGGGGTTTGCTTGTACTTCATCTTTTATATTTATTTCAAGGGTTACCACTTTATGATCTGATCTGACCAGTGAGGACATTATACAAGGGGGGTGCAATGTTCTGTCATACTTATGAGAACCAGATCCAGTATATTTGCACACCTAGCAGGTGTACAGACTAGCTGTTCCAGGGTGTTTGTATTGACAAACTTCAGGAATCTTTAACCCTGCATATTAGTGGTTGTGCATGTGTCCAGTTAATTGTAGGATAGTTGAAATCACTCGTGACTGTGATGTTAGGCTGTGCTGTAAGTGACACCAGTACTTTCAAGTATGTTATATGGTCATCCTCTGTCATAGATGGGAACGTATAACTAGCAAGGATATGGTACTGGACTTTATCCAAGTCTTGCTCCTGCATTTTTTTTTATTAATAATCTTAATAGCTAGTATTTTCATTTTTACTACTTATATATTTTTTTCAACTTAAAATACTGAATATGTCTCTTAACCCAGTATCAGATACAATATCAGGATCTTACCAATGTCTATTATTGCCCTTAGTGACATCATTAAGGTTTCTATGTATATATTCTGTGATTCTAATCTTGGCTCCTGTAAGCATGGCCATTTCTTCTTTAAATGCATCTTAGTTCAAACTTCACTTTCTGAAAGTATGTGTTTTAATTCACCCCTTTCTAAATTAAGTTTACTTAGGAAACCTCTCCCAGGAAAGCTCATGTCATCAGTACCTTTCACTGTCAACAATGACATTATTTCTTTCTGATACTTATAAACAACTTTTGCATCCTGTATATTTGTTTTCAGTACAAGATGTTTAGGCTGCAGATACTTGTTACTAATTTTTCTAATGTTCTGTTCACATACATCTTGGTTGCACTTCTCCAATTATCTACATCCAGATTTATCAGCATGTCTTCTGTCTTCATTTGTAATCATGAAGGGTTATCTTTATCCACTGTACTAAAAGGAAGTGTTTGCTTTGGACACTGTACTTTCCTCCTTAGCAAAACTATGTGAATAATTGTGGTAACTTGCATTTCAGCTCTTTTAACACAGAATTCATATAAGGATATATTTTTGTTCTACAAGCTCTTGCTTTATATCCGAATGTACACTGATTTTACCCATGCAACTACAGCTTTGCTGAAATCCATATTCTTGGGACTATACATTGTACAGATTTATAGTTTTACTTCGTTACATGATATTCCAACTGTTTAACTTTCAAATGTTGTAAATCATTATTTCTCAATTCCTCTGTCTTCATGATATAACAAACTGCTTAACTTTCATATGTTGTACATTCTTATTTCTCATTTCACGTGTCAAAGTGATGCAGGATTTTAAATATTAGTTTACCATCTAACTATAGCCCTTTCTGAATGTATTCAGTATGCCTGCAACAAACAATCCTCTCTTTCAGCATCTACTACAATGTCTTTCCACCACAAGTAGTGTCTGTGGCTAGCTTTCATGGTGACACTATATTCTAAGATACAGATTAATTAAGCCCAGGACTGAAATTTTTAATGCTGCAGTATCACCATCTATAGGATTAAAATTATTCAATAATACATTTATCACCTACATGGATGCAACTTCAGGGTTCTGTCAGCTGTTAAAAGGCTGTTCTTTATTGTCTATATTCAGTTGTATGAACACAAAGAAATGTGGATGTTCTTCATCTAAAATCTGCTGCAGTAGCCTAGGCTTTATGTGTTATGTTCTCCCAAGGACATGAAGGCCAACCAGCTTCCAAAGTTAAAAGGCACCTTCCATGCACCCAAAGAGTCTGCGTGAGCTGAGTTAACTAAATGCTGGGTTTAGATGTCAACAAGTGTTTCAGAACTTTCCTGTCACCAATGAGAGTCATTCTTTGTGAGCTTTGGAGGATACAAGGTCAGCTAGAATTGCTCCTTTACTGGGCAGAGAATTTCCCAATGAGGGGAAAAAACTTCCACTTTATTTTTGTGACAGAAAACTTACTTTTTCTGTAAAATATACTTATTTGGATGGGAAGCATAGCTGGCCTTAGGCATAGGCCATCTAGGCAGCCGCCTAGGGCACTGCTGTAGCAGTGGCGCTTTTCCAATATTTATTTGGTGTAGGTAGACCAGGATGGGGGCATATGTGTGGTGTGGGGGCACCATGGAGACCTTTTGCCTAGGGCACCAGCTGGCCAAAGGCCGCTGCTGATGGGAAGAAGTGTTTCTGTTGACTGCGATGTGACTTTTGTTCACATTTACATGGAAGCTTTTTGTTTGTACTGCTTTTGGGGTTGTGGTAATTTTGTAAATTGCTTGTTTCTGTGCTTTTTTCATGGAAAAAGTTATTGTTTATCAAAGCCTGCCATTTCCTCTGACATTCAGTCTGCTGCCCCCAAGAAAGCTGATAAATTATATAAGATTCTTTAGTCTTTAAAGTTTGTATACTCTAAGCCTAGATCTGACTCAGCATCTGTAGCTTTAGCAAACTCACCTGCTGCTATGCATTTTTTTAATACTCATTCTCCTAACTAGGATGGGAAAGGTTTCGATATATTTGGAAAAAAGTGTATGTGTTGTGCAACTCTTGATTTTTAGAATTCTCAGCTGTCTGGCTCATACATTGGAGTTTATCCTGATAACTTGTAAGAATGAGGAACACTTTGACATCTGTTTCCTCTTGTGAATTAAAATCAGCTTTCTGCAACTTGGCTTATACTGTTTCTCAAGATGTTGCCCATTGTCTAAAATGTGCATATGAGTCTACTGCTGCCACTTGCAGACCTGTCGCCACTGGAACTGTTATGAGTTTTTCCTGACTGTGTTCACAAAACTTCACAGAAGATGTCAAAAATGAAATTTTGAATTCTCCCTTGAGTAGAGAACTAGTCTTTGGACCTCATGATACACAGGTCATTAAAAACTGTGATAAGAGGGAAAACCTGATTCAAGGGATCTCTCAGCTCTCATTCTTCAAGTTTGCTAAGGGATTCTATGCTCCCTTGTCCAGTTTCAATAAAAATCAAAATAAACTGTTGCAGCAATCTGCTGGTAAGCAGATGTTTAAAAAGGTAGTGACAGGAACACTGCAAAATGAAATCAGGAATCCCATAGCACAAAAGGACAGTCTAGTAAGTCAGAATGACTATATGATGGACTTTCCTCACTCTGGTAGTTCTTAAATTCTTACAGGAAGTCTACATCTCCATTTGTCTCTTCAGCAACAGATTTCTCAAAAAGAAGGGCTTTGAGTGTAATCCATCAAGGTTACAGGTGGCAGAGGGAGTCTTTTACTCCTTTTCAGGGATTCCTCCTCATCTAACAGATGAAATTCTTCTTTTCACTTCTGTCATCCAGCATATGCTGGCTCAGGGGGCGCCTAAGCTGTCCATTTTTCTCAGTTAGGAGGAGAATATTATTCAAGGATGTTTCTGGCACCAAAGAAAGAAGCTTCATGGAGACCAGTTCTTGGCCTTTCCATTCTGAACCAGTTTGTTATAATGCCCAAGTTCAAAATACTATCACTTCACCACTTTATTCCCCTTATTCCCCATTTAAGTTTCCTAGTGACTTTAGATTTAAAAGATGCATTTCATCACATTTCTACAGATCTGTATTTCAGGTATTTCTTAACATTTTGTATGTCTGTATCATATTATCAGTTTTTGTCTTGGGGCATCTACTGCTCTAAGTGTGTTTACAAAGTGTCTAGCTCCTGCGATGGATTACTGTAGACTGGTTCCTAGGTGAATACTAGTCTAACTGACCTGAGAGGCCATTTTAAACCTAGCCAATAACTCAAGCTCAGAATCAAACCCTGTACCTTGTATCTATGAGGTGAAGACCTTGGTCATTATGCCAAACCTACAACCCTTATGCAAAACCCATGGTATCTGCATTTTCTTATTTGAATGATTGCTTATCTTTGCAGAGTATTTTTCAAAGTGTTAGGAATCTCTCACTTTGGTAAAGGATATACTACATAGTCTGGGATTCCAATAGAACATTCAGAAGTCTTTTCTGACTCCTTCTCACAGGTTTGTTTTTTTCTGGAAATTCTGTCCTTAGTTCAAACAGCTTTTCTTCTATAGAAAAAAATAGATCTGTATTTAGATCTATTTCTGAGGGTTTTCACTCAGATGTCTGTCTTGGCAAGGAATTCTAAGTCTCATGGCATCAAAGATACTCATGATGCCTCCTGCAAGACAAAACATGAGAATGTTACAATGGTACCTGAAATCCAACATTCCTTGACCTTTTAAATTTCAATTCTAGGATTTGTAAAAAGGGAACTAATGTGGTGGGAGACACCAAATCTCTCAGGATCCAGGTCTCCCATTCTCGCATATTGCTGTAGCATAGTTACAACTGACACCTCAGACTTTACTTGGGGAGCAGTATCTATGGGGAGAAAAGTGTACTGTCTTTGGAACAGAAGAGCCCGACCAAAATACATCAACATAAGACAGATGTTAGCTCTTGTAAATGGTCTTAACTCTCTAAATCATGTGTGGTCCCTGGGACCTCTACAAGTGTTTACATACACCACAGTAATGTACTACATAAGCAAACAAGGGTACCAGGTTTTAACCTCTGCACAGACTAGACATGGTAGCCTGGGATGTATCTTTTCAGCACAATCTCACTCCCCAGGCACCTTATATTCTATCAGAGCAAAACTGGAGCAGAAGTTGAGCTGGATCAGGAAACTCATGCAAATGGAATCTGAATCAGGAGGTCTTCATCTATTTGATCTATCTGTGGGGAACACCTCAAATAGATGTTTTGTCTTCTCTCTAAACAATCAACTGGCACAATTCTGCTCCAGGACTCCATCCAAGAAGATCTGGAAGACAGATACATTTTCTTTTGCTTGGGCAGGAATGTTCCCGTAAGCATTTCCATCTTTCTGCTAATATCCAGGGTACTTCTGAAGATTCAGGAGGACTACCTAAAGATTACTGCAGTGACTCCTCTCTGGCCCATGCAAGAGTGAGTCTCCCTTCTTCTAACAATGGCCATGGTCAAGTACCATAAGCTTCCTCACAGACTGGATTTACTCACACAAGACCGGGACTGTTTGATACATTCCAACCCCAACAACTGCAACTGACTGACAGGATGACAGCATCTTAATATCTTCTAGGCATCTTTATTATGAGGACATTCAGCAGGTATTAATGGAAGCAAAACCATTTGCTAATAGAAAATCATATATTAAGAAATGGAAAGGGTTTTCTACTTGCTGCTAACAACATAATGAGCACCAATTCAAGGCCTGTGTTTATCTGATTTTATATTATTTGTGTGAGTTACTGTCTATGACCTGTCTTACTCTTCAAACAAGCTTCATCTGGTGGCCATATCTGTATGTCTGCCCATAGATCCCCCTACTTCAATACAGTCTCTTGTGAAAATATTATTGAAAGGGGTGATGTACAGAAAAACAATTTGCTCTTCCTTGAGATCTTACCTTTGTTGTAGAAAAATGAACTCTTGCTCTATCTGAACCAGCTCATCTGCCTGACTTGAGGTTCTTAACATGGAAAACAGTCTCACTCTAACTAGAGAAGAGTATGTGAGCTTTAGGATCTCATAGGGGGCAAACCTTATTTTACTTTACAGAAAGACTGGGATTCTTTGAGAATACATCTTTCTTTTGTGCCTAAAGTGGTATTAGGGTTTACTTTAAGCCAAACTATTGCCCATTTCTTCTTTCTAGAACCTAAAAATAAGGGAGAAAGGTTACTTCATGCCTTGTATGTTCACAGGCAACTTGGGTACAGTCTTAATAGACCTCTGATTAATAACCTCTGATCAGTTGTTCATTTCTTGGTAAGGTAAAAAGAAAGAACAAACAGTATCAAAACAGACTATTCCCAAATGTTTGTGTCATGCTATTACTTTTTGTTATTCACACCACAACAAAACTCTTCCAGGCAGGGACGCCGCTCCTTCTACCAGTGCCTTGGCTTCTTCTGTGGCTTTTTTGGAAAGGGCTGGATTCTGGATGTATTCCAGACTTGGTCCTCTGTGTATATTTTTACAGAGTACTATAAACTAGATTCCTTTTCTAAGTCTAAGACAGGCTTTGCTAGGACTATTCTCCAGGGGGCTTATAGACCCTCATACCCCCCTAGTCTATCTAATCTATGGCAATCTACGTATACAGCTTAGGCTACTGCAGCAGTGACCAATATGGTGAACATAGTACAGTTGTGTAAGCACTTCACATAGCAGTTGATGTTCAAATGACCACTGCTGCAGTAGATGCTCCCTCCCTCCAACCCCACCTTTGTTTTAGTATGTTTTTTGCCAGGATGTGGATATTTATTACTATTATTTTTAATATTATTATCCTAGCATTCTTCTTCTCAGGCTTTAGCTTCTCTCTCTGTGTTGGCATGAAAACTTTGAAGGGCTTTGTGTCCAAACCTGTTAGTTATCTCAGCATGGGCAGACTACTGGTCTGAGTGAGTAGAAGCTATCCTGAAGTTTTGGAAGCTGGCTGGACATTATATCTTTGGCAAAATATAACCAATATCACTTAGGTTACTGCAGCAGTGATCTTATGAACATCTACTGCTATGGCAAGTTTACTTACACAACTGCACTTTTGTTTTCTCTCTTCATTTCTTAATGTCATTTGCTAAAAAAAAGCACCAGTATTTTGCAGCAGTCTATTCAGGACTGGGGTTAAATGCAGCCAAGGTACCTTCAGTTGCCATTTTCTGCTTTGAGTTTCCCTTCATTGTGTTGATTCAAGTGATGAACTCTTTAATTCTTGTAAACTTTGTCATATTTAAAAATCAAGGTGTTTGATATTCAGCATAAAGTCTAAACTCCTTAAAATGATCTGACAACTTTCATAACAAGCTTTATCTTCAGTATAACAACAACTGTAGCAAACTATGTTCATGGCGTCTGCTAAACTTCCAGATATAACTTTGCAGTGTTATCAAAATTATCATAAGGAAAGAACTTGCTTGAATTAGACACTAATGAAATGTACTTCATAGTATGTTTATTCTTAACAAAGTACTACACTTCAGGTATTCCTTAAGTGTCTTTTAGAAACAACACCTTTTGAACTTACAGTGTCTAGATATTTATATCAACCCTGACCCAATAAACTCAGTACAAACCCAGTTAACTACTTGTATAACCAAACCAATATCCCTCTTCTCCGCAGGCACACTCATTTCAGCTAATCAAACTCACCTGTGAAAGGCCATGGATCATAACAATCAACAGGCTTATTCAGTTACATGTTCAGAGTATAAACATACATCATACAAAGTCAGTGAGCTTCAACAATAAAACTAAAACTCTACTAAGGGAAAGTGAGGAAGTCTGGCACCTCGGGAAGCATGGATCTTTTTAGAGTCTTTATGAGAAAAAATTTGTGAACACAACAGGACAGAGAAAGGAAGAGTTAACAAGGGAAGAAAGATGATACAGAGACCTCAGTCAGGCAACATATTAAACATTTCAGTTGTTGGATTTCACTAGAAATTTCAGCTATATTAGTAGTGTCAGAAATATAGCTGAAATCTGAATACCCACTAGCAGCCTCTATAAATATCAACTACAACACATTTAAAAATTCAGTACTTGAAATTAATACAGATGAGGAACTTTAACACTTTTCATGCAGAACACATACCTGTAAGAGTTATGGATAAAAACATCTTTCATTATCACTCCGCATATTTCTCATAAACCCTCTATTCCAATCTGGCTGTTTATACAAATTCTTCTAGGAGGAGCTATTAAGCTCTCCATAGCATCAGTATATATGTAATCCTCATTACCATTAATATCCTGCATTCACTATTAAACCTTTAACTCAGCAAACCTCTAAAACAACTTTTATCCTTCTAGAATATTAGTATCCAGAACCAGTTCAAAAGCAACTTAATGTCTGTATGCACTTCCCCAACTTTAGTTAGATGATTCCATTTCCTGCTAGACCAAGCACTAGCTCTGGAAATGGTTAGGTCTTTGATATTATGCTTATTATTACACCTATCTGGTGTCAGCACTCTGTTGTTCACACCACCAGCTATACACATTGTCAACAACTCATTCACTGTCTCACAAGGACATCTGCATCCTTCTGCCCTTAACTATAGCCCATTTTACACCATATCCAGTGTTCAATTTTCATTGGAAATTTTTAAAAACAGACTCCCTACCATTAACTCATTCTTTCTCCCACATCAATCAATTTAACTTATGAAGATAGATGTCCATGATTTGCTAGTTAAACTAAAACTCTACTAAGGGAAAGTGAGGAAGTCTGGCACCTCGGGAAACACATATCTTTTTAGAGTCTTTATGAGAAAAAAATTTGTGAACACAACAGGACAGAAAAAGGAAGAGTTAACAAGGGAAGAAAGATGATACAGAGTCCTCAGTCAGGCAACATATTAAACATTTGCTAGCATAATATATTTCAAAGTAAAATTGCTAAAATATAAGTCTTTTGAACTACATTTCTCGAGGAAAAATAACCAGACAGTGATTAACAATGAATACAATGTATAAAGCTACTACAAAGGATCATTTTTAGATATTTACAACAGACAGCATGGCCAACGTTATATTTCAGCTTTGTCTAGGTACATGCCTGGCTTTATCCAAAGAAGTGCATGCCTTATTCTAAGCCTAGCACCAAATTATAGTATTTAAAGTCAAGCTATTTCCATAGCATTACTTCTTTAAGGCTAAACCTCTTTCAGGATTTTATTTTGCTTTTATAGACAATGGTGAGTGTGCTCCTTCATGGTGAACATTCTACCAGATTTAGTAGTTCTGGAAACAGAATGCCTAATATCTTAAGGTATGTCTGAAGCTTATTTCATTAGAGCAGATGATTCTTCTAGCTCTTTGAACCTCTTCCTGAATTAAACAGGGTCAAGACTTTCTAAACTATGTACCTGCTTTCGCCTGGTGTGCCTTTGCAACAATGGCAGCAATGGTCGCAACAGTCAGGATACATTCTGAATAACCTGTGTGGAATGCAAATGACAGCAACAATGTTGCAAGTGTGTGTGTGTGTGTGTGTGTGTGTGTGTGTGTGTGTGTGTGTGTGTGTGTGTGTGTGTGTGTGTGTGTGTGTCTAGTCTGGATTGCCAGGCAGTAGTGAGAAAAAAGTCTGTGTTTGTTTCTCTAAGGTCTTCATTCTGGATTATGCCACAATGCTCTATTAAAAACATAAAATCTTACTACTTTCAAAATAAACAAACATTACTAATGTGTGTGCAGGCGCACTTGCATGTGTGTGTGTGTGTGTGTGTGTGTGTGTGTGTGTGTAGTTTCATCAAGTCATGATTGACTCTGCAACTTTATTGCCAGTTACCCCAATTATCCATAGACTTTTTATGGCAGAGTCACGAGTAGATTTCTATGTTTTTCTCCTGGCTAACCCTCACTATTAGTCCCTCTTCCATTCTTGAACCCAGGTCAGTAGCATTGTAGATGGACACCTTGCTTCTGTGCCAGGATGCCAACAAACCTTATTAATAGTAACCCAATAATTAATATCAAGAACATAAGTCCATTTCTCATCAGTTGCATAATTCTTTAGTCCCAGTTTTGTCCATAGATATAGCCTACAATGGTAACAAACTGGAATTTTGTGTCAAAGATGTGTAGTTTGCATTTGATATTTAATGACTGGCCCATTTGTCTGCCATCATTAAATCATCATGTTGTCATATGAGGACTATCTCCCAAATTAAGCATCTTATTCCATCAGCTGGTTTATCTCTGGTCTCTTCATGGTGGGACTAGTGCAATGCCTAGCTAGCTGCTAGGGCTGTACTTGTTTGTTGCAATGTCATTCCTCTTTATGTATGTTTACTATTTTTATGCTTTCTAATAATGGTCAGATAAATGTAGTTAGATAAATATGAATGTAAATTTGAATTTGAATACTCAAAACCAGTATCTCAATTGATCCTTCATATTCTAAACTGATCAGTAAACTGACCCACCTGTAAAGATCGTTGGATAACTTGTTTAACAGATCACTGACTTTATTCCTTACAGTGGTCTCTTTCATCATTCCCAGTATGGATTTTGTCATAAATTTAGTGCCAGAATAGCTGCCATCACAACAGATAATGTAATTTATTCAAACATTGATAATGGCTTACTTACTTGACATCTGTTTACCACTTTAAAAGGGTATTTAATTTAGTTGAACATGCATTACTTCTTAGCAAATGAATGTACTGAGTTTGTGGAGTCTCCTACTAGCAATCAAATTATATTGTCATCCTCTTAAAATACACACCTTTTAATACTTTATTTCAAAAAATCTTTTTTACCACCCTTATTCTTCCAAGGCATCATCAACACCTTTGATTAGTTGATGAAAATTGCCTTCTGAGCTAATTTTCCTGTTATCCCATCTTACAGTCAACCTCCCATACTACCATTCCTGTCCACTTCAGCAGAAATCCAAAGAAACTCTCAATTATTACCAATCATTGTATTTGAAGATCAAAAAATGTTGTCAAAACTGACAACAAAAGGACTTTCCTTTTCCCTAGTTACATCTGAGACTTGCAGTTTGGAACTCACTTTTTCAACTTATTAAAACAATACCCAGTACAATTCATGCAGGAACTCATTACTTAGACACTTTGGTAATGATGCAACATGCAAATGTTTCAGTGATCCAGGCAAATTACTGAAATAACATCAACTATACCTAATATTATATATGATTAATACATTGTGAGCAACTCTTTTTATCTAAATTTAATTGTATATAGCATGATACTGCATACCTGTACAAAGTATTATAAATACCAGTAATGTGTTATATTTTGTGTATACATGTTGTACTGTCATATCTATTTTCTCATGAAATTTCTTGCCTAACTGGTCTCATTCAAGAATGAAAATGTATTGACAGGGGGTTTGGCCAAGATGTCCACGGTGTAGCAGCATTTTTTACCAGCTCTGCCTTTCAGACCTTTTCTTGACAGGAATTTTAAATCATATTTATCCTAATATTGGATTTTTTGTCAGACTAATTTTTTAAACAATATATTAGGATAATATAATTTTTTTTTATAAATATTACATGTTCCTGTCAAAACTTACAAGAAATCTTCAGCAGCAGAACAACATGAGCTTCAATAAATCTGCACATCAAGAATCTACTTTTAAAAAATAAATTCAGTCCTTAATAACTAACTTACAAGAACTTTCAACAAACCTAGATAAAATGGATATGAAAATAGACAACTTCAAGGAAAAATGTACACAACAAATGGATCCTATACATGATGACCTTACTTAAAAGAAAAAGCAGATATCTGGAACAGAAACAGCATTGAATGACACAGCAGAACACAAAAAAAATGAGCACAACATTGAATTTCTATTAAAGCAGAACACCCTTCTTCAATCAAAAGTGGATGATCTTGAAAATAGATCACGAAGAAATAACATAAGAATATTTGGCTTACTAGGACAACATAGTGAAATTTCTCTCTTCTTGGATTCCTGAAATTGTGGAGCTTCCAGAGGTTTTTTCATATGGTATTGAAAGGGTGCATAGATCCTTGGTAACAGCGAAAAATAAGAAATCTGTTGTTTGTCTTTTTGGCTTTTCCCGGTTAGGGGTCACCACAGTGGAACTCCGGTCCAGTAATGATTGGCAGTAGATTTTTATGGTGCCGAGTTGCCACCCGACACCCAACTTTCAATGAAGGCATGCCCATTCACTCATGTTTTTCGAACGCCCCTCGACCGCGGGGAGGACATGCAGACTCCACACAGAAGGCACTCCAGCCAAGAATCAAACAGAAGAACTGCTTGCTGTGAGGCAACAATGCTACCGCTGCACCACCGCGGCTTAAAAAAAATTTTTTTTTAAAAAATAAGAAATCTAATTTTACTAAATCTGTCATTGTGAAATTTCTTTCTTCACATGACAAAGAGATGGTTTTAAAAACAGCATGGGAAAAATCACCGATCAAAATAAAAGACAAAGTCATTAGATTTGATCCAGCTGTGATTTCTAAAAGAAAGATCTTTTGCCTTTACTTAAAGAACTGAAGAAAAATCAAATAAAAACACATCTACTATTCCCAGCAAAACTAAAAATCTTCCATCAAAGTGGACATAAAATATTTGAAGATTTAGATTCTGCCATCTCATTCATTAAGAATAACAAAATAATAGAAATAATTGAAGACAGATGCTTGGTGCCAGAGCCATGAGCTCAAGCTCAATGCCAAGAAATGTATAGTTATCCTCTTTGGGAAAAAACATGTACACGTGAATTACCATATAGGTGGCAGTACACTAAACACTGAAAGTGTGATAAGAAACCTAGGGACACAGGTGGAAAGTGGTCTCACCTTCGATAACCACATCGCCACAACAGTCAGGAAATCCTTCTATGTGGCACACCTCATCACTAAGGGCTTTTCATCCAGAAAAAAGGAGGTCATTGTCCCACTGTACTCATCTGTCATTAGACCCATTATAGAATACAATGCCCCGTTTGGTATGTACCTCTCAAGACATCTGCAACAAGTGGAAAGGCCACAGAAATACCTCACTAAAAGAATCATAGGCCTAAAGCAGATGCCCTACGCTGACCGCCTTAAAAACCTCCAGCTATACTCTGTCGCATATCGTCTACTCAGAGGCGATCTCTGCTTAACTTACAAGACCATGACAAACCCAGAGCTGTTGGACATGCTACACATAAAGAAATCCCAATCCCTCAGAGCCACACGCTCTAGGCATCTAAACCTTGTCATCACAATAAACAAAACATGCTGGTGGGATAGGTTCCTGACCCAGAGACTCCCCAGACTCTGGAATAGATTGCTCATACATGTCAAGCAGAGTGCCTCTTTGGCCCTCTTTAAAAGGAACCTTGACTATTGGATGGAAGAAAGGAAATTCACCCCGGGGATCACGTCAGTCGCCCTGCTAGACAGGGGTCCAGGGAAGTAAATAGTGTGGGAAGAAATAGCCAGGGAATTGTTATGGCTAGGCTTGTATAGGCCCTAGGGCTGATAGCCTAGTACCAACCTATTAACCTATAAGACATTGAATGGGCAAATACTCACCTTAAAAGAATTGCAGACAACAATTCCTGGAAAACCTTTGATCCTAAAAAGAAGCTCAAAAAAGATTTACATAAAATTATCTAACAGTAATAGATACAAAATATATCTCCCTTCTAAAGCCCCTTGACATCAAAACAATGAATCAGTACTAAAAACCTTAATTGAATCTAAAACTTTCAGTTAGAATGACCCTATAATTCGAGGAAAAGAAACCAGACATCCAGGTGAGCTGTATTATTTAATTATTATATTGATAGTTAAGTTAAGCCACTTTCTTATATCAGAATTATGATTAAATGTTGGTTGTAGTTTGTGCAGAAATATGCCTCTGTTCTAGGGTTTATCTTAAAATGCTTGGTTGGTTATGATTTTTATTTATTTATTGTTGTTTGACTACTTCAGTGCATCATTTGTAGCAATCTTTGGATGTCTTGGTGCTATGTTCTTGAGTGGTGGATTAGTTATAAAGATAGCCTGTTCAGATTTTCTTTTATTGGGTTAAAAATAGCTCGCCTGGAATAACTGGGTATTGCTTAATGATTGTTTTAACTCTAACAAAAAAAAAGTAACAGTTGTGAATTCTTCTCACTGATAAGGTCTTAAAAGGAAGTATTGTAGTGATTTGTGCTGCATGATTTTCTGTTGTCAGTTCATAGATACTGAGTTAAGACACTTTGTTTCTCTCTCTATGCTGTTCTCAGTGCACTGATCTGTTTATAGTGATAGATTTCAGTTCATATACCTGTATGCTTGGCTTGTTGAATTACTATTAATGTAGTAAAATGGTGAGGCTTGAGTGAAGAGCAGATGTGTAGGGTTTTGTTTTAATTTTCTTATAATGATAAAAAAGTTTGTTTCCAGGGTGTGTTTGTGCTTACCAAACTTAATTTTCGTTGTTTTGGGACTTTAGATAACTACCGGTAAAGTGAATGAGTTGGTGAAAGTTTACTGGTCCAAAATGGTGGGATTTATTGTCCTACTGATGTGTATTTGAATGCTGTGGTTGTTGAAATGGTGTTTTGATAGGATTTTGAGTAGTTGTGCCTGTGAAATGGGTTTTATGTAAAAACAGATTATTTACATTACATGAGTCTCCTTAATTACAGCTGAGAAGCGCTGGCCAAGTCTCGAGCTGAACAAGTTGCTCAAAAGAAGAAAATGTGTTAAAACATAAAGTTAGTTTCCTGCCAGTACGCACTAAACATTTCATTTAAAATAAGCTCAAGAAGCCCATCACAGCAACTACAATCCAAGTGTGTGAGAAGCAGTCATGACTCATCTAGCAGCATTTACATATGACATTTGACCCTGGCTTTCAAAATCTACGTAGACTTGGAATCTTGAAATGGTATCTTGTATCCTGTAATCAGTTACTGAAACTCTTATATATACTATCAAGTAACCAATGTGAAAACTAATGTGAAAATACCATTTATGAAGAGAGTTTTGTTTATTGTTACATGTTAGGCTGACATAGAATACTATAAAAGGATGTCTAGTAAATTGTAAACATTTGTTATGAAAACACAGCAAGTACAACTTGCATCTCATTTCATAAACATACTCTTTCAGCAAAATACCACTTATAAATTACTATTAATAGTATAACCAGCAAACCAAAATAAACATACATGAGGAGGAAGCAGATTTATTTATATTTATTTACACATGTAGAAAGGAAAACATTATGTACAGGGTGTTAGACGACCCTTGCTACTGTACATCTGGTGGGGTAGTATTGTAAAACAAAGCCAATAAAGTCTGCATTTGCTGTATCCATAATATAGATATTTTAATACACAAATTAAACAATATTTAAAAGAAAAAAAAATATATATATATATATATATATATATATATATATATATATATATATGCAGAAGCTATTAAGCGTAAAATGAGTCACAGTAATAAATTAATAAACTCATATTCTGATTACATAAAATTCTTTGTTGGTTAACACACACTTCACTCAACTGTTCAGATCCTTGCAGAAACTCAGGTTTTTGCCCCATGTTTAGTCTATTCCTTATGAAGTTTGTGATTTTCTAGTGGGTCACTAAGAACTGGAGTCACTAAATAAATACAGTTACTTACTTTTTGGAAATAACATCCTTTAGAAAATGCTTGTCAACACATGTACTGCATGCCATCAAGATATATCTATGATATTTCAATAGTAGTTATATATCTGCTTTTTGCAGTTACACATAGTCTTATTATCCATCCAGAGACAGTCACTTTGCAAACATTTGTAATGCTTAGGTCTAATGGAACTAGAGAGTAACAATGGTTTCTGTATTGCATTTTCATCTCATCCTCTCAGGCATACACATTGCTTCAACACATCATTATAGTGATCATTTTTAGGAGTTATGTTACTGTACCATGTTTTCACATGCATCTCTACACAATGAAATAATAACATCTGCATGTAATGTGTTTGAATGTTATTTTATTTTCATCATAATTTAAACTAGCATATTTCAACATGCTGTTCTAATATACCTGGGCTGGTTGTTCACACAAGCTGTTTCAGTGATCATTTAACAGTCATTATTGCTTTTTAGTTTTTACTATTCACCTCCTTGTTTCTTACCCTAAGAATTGTTACATCTTGACTCTTTACTACTTAGTTGTCTGACCAATAAGTGTAAAAGAAATTATAGCCAGGTTAATACATTTTTGTTTGCTGTTTACATGACATGTAATATAAGGAAGCATCTAACAGTAATTATGAATCTTACATGTTTTTCTCCTAAGTCAGCCTTCTCACATCACGCTTACTCTTATTATTAAACTCTTATTGACTATAATTATAATTAGCAATTAGCAACTTCTATGAAAATCTGTTGTGAAATCAGAAGCAATCTTCTTAAATAGATGTAAAGGAATAGTAAGGTTATTTTATAGTGAAATATGCATTAGTTAATTACAAGTGAAATTTTTTGATTTTGATTACTTACATTATTTCTAATTGGAAGTGTGTAAAATACCATAATTACTTTTATGTAATATCTGTTATTTTAGTTCACAAACTTTAGTGTTCTGGTTAACATAAAAAGGGAGGGGGGAGAAGGGGGAAAAGAGAGGAAAAAAGAAAAAGGAAAAGAAAAGAGAAAAGGGGAAAAACAAAGGGAGAATATTATAGATGTATAAGTAATTGTTCTATCTTTACTCATATAAATAATAATATAAAGATAAAACATTCTCTGTTTGAAGATTAACATAATTTATTAAGGCTGAATTTGGTTATATGTTGCTACTAGTTTGAGGTTAATTTAGGTGATCTGATGTCACCTAAATTAGAAGTTTTAAACTCCAGAAGGGACTGGGTTGTAAATATTGTTCTAAAGTTTGGTTATAACAAAAGTTTTTAAATTGTTTTATTAATTTTCACCATTAACATGATCTATAAAATTTATTCAGAACTATCAGATAAATATTTTTGTTTCATCCAAATGGAAAATACTGTGTAGTATTCCGATAAATTATTATAATTATATATTTAGATGGTCAATATATTTCCATATAACTTATTCTAAGATGTCAGTAATAAAAGGTATATCAATCAACATCAATGATTTGAATAATCCAAGTAAGAGAGGAAATTTATTTAAATACCTTAAAGTTCATAAATCACAACTAATATTTTTACAAGAAAACCACTTATTATCTGCAGATATATCTAAACTTAATAATAAATCTTATTCTGTTTTGGTTAGCTCAGAACACACTCAAAAGAAAAGAGGAGTGGCTATTGTTTGGAATAATTCCATACCCTTGTCTAAAATAATTGATGTTTACAAGGATATTAAAGGAATGTTTTGTACTATAATTATATAACTAAATACAAAAAAATTATACTTTAATCAATATATACTGGATCCCAGATATAGGAACTAACACAGACAGCATTTGGACCAAATTGTTCATTTTGCAAAAGGAAACATAATACTAGCAGGAGATTTTAACTGTATTCTTGATCCTAATGATTCTACTAATAAAGGTAAAAGGAAAATGTTAGCTTCTGCAAAAAAATTAAAAGATTTTATTGACTTATTCTTACTAAAAGATATTAATAATTTTGCTGACCCAAATTCGTTACTCTACACCTTTTATTCTTACAGACATAACTCACAGTCTAGAATAGATAGAGTTTTGGTTTCTAAAGATTTAAAAGACTCCCTAATCAAATCAAAAGTAATATCTTGTCCCCTTTCTGACCATAATTCTATAATTTTTGAAATACTCAATAATAATAAATATAGTATTCAAATCAAAAGAATATCTGCTTATATTACAAAATTAAAAGAATTTAAAGAGTTTATTTCATTAGAAGTTCAAAACTTTAGAGAACTTAATATCAAAAACATATCTGAAATATATGTTTGGGATGCTTTAAAAGCAAATTTATATGGGAAAATTATAAGTTGGTATCAAAATAAAAGGAAATTATGGGACACAGAACTTTGTGATATACAACTTAAATTAGATACTATAAAGCTTAATCAAATCAAAGGAATAGATATAACTGACAATCAAAAATAAATTCTTTAAATAATAAATATTTAGAAATTCTAAATCATAAAACAAAAATAATTCTATAAAAGTTTAAATTAATAAATTTTACTATGAATCCTAATTCATTAAAGTTGCTAGCAAACAAAACTGAAAGATTAAATAAAATTAATCATATCAATAAAATATTTTCACCTCCCCAGAAAAAAAAAGTTGGTCTCAAATTTACATAATATTCTATCTGAATTTAGGAAGTATTTTAATAATATTAATCAACATTCTAATACTATTGATCCAAAGGAAGAAATTAGAGCCTTTATTAATAAATATACTGATAAAAGATTATCTATAGTACAAAAAAAATGACAAATCTATATCTCTTAAAGACATTCAAACACAAATTAATAAATTAAAACTTAATAAAGCCCCAGGTAATGATGGCATTATACCTGAAATATAGAAAATATTATCTAGTATAGCTTTAAATTTTTTTGCATGAAATTTTTAATATCTCAAAAAATCTTAACAAAATCCCACCCTCCTGGAAATATACTTTTATTACCCTCATACTTAAACCCACCAAAGACCCCACCAAATGTTCTTCATATAGACCTATTTCTTTACTTAATATTGATTACAAAATGTTCATGTCCATATATGCAGATAGATTAAAATATATTTTACCAAATTTGGTAAATGAAGATCAAACTGGATTTGTGGTGAATAGAAATTCTTATGATAAAGTTAAAAGAACATTAAGTTTGATTAAATTGGTCAAACATTTAAAAAACACTAGTTAGCTTAGACATTAATTGTGTATTTGATTCAATTAATTGGCATTACTTATTCACTATTTTAGAAGAACTAAACTTCTCCCATAATTTTATAAATCTCATTTCTCAGCTTTACTTAGGTAGCCAAGCTTACATTAAAATAGGAACTAGTATTTCTCAGAATATACCAATAATTAAAGGCACTAAACAAGGTTGCCCCCTATCCCCCTTATTATTTACCTTAATTATGGAAGCATGGGCAAATTTAATTAGATGGGGTAATGATATAATTGGTTATAACCTAAATTCCAAGCTATCTTCTAAAATACAAATGTTTGCTGATGATATTCTTCTAACCTTGGCGGATGAAAATTCATCTATTCAAGCTCTTTTTAGAAACATGAATCTATTCCAAATAAAATCAGGTCTAACTTTTAACAATAATAAGACACACATTCTCTTAATTGGACCAAAGCAATTTAATCTCCAAGCTGAATATAAAGATTATTTAGCACAATCTGATCAAATTCTCTAGGTATTGAAATAGCAAAAAATATCAATGATATCATACAAATTAATTATAATAAAAATCAAACAACAATAGAAGATTTGATTAAAAGATGAAATAAAATACCCTTTTCCATGGATGAAAGGCTCACTATTATTAAAATGATTTTACTTCCGAAAATACTCTATATTATTCAATCTATTTCTTTACCACCCCCCCTAATTTGGTAATTAAAAAAATAAACATAATGTTTCATAAATTTTTATGGTACCCAAAGAAACCCAGAACTGCATTAACACTTCATATGAAAAGTTGGGATAAAAGGGGTATAGCTATGCCAAATATAGACTTTTACTCAATCGCATCCATGATTAAAACAATATCCTTTTTAATAGATGTTAAATATCAAACTAAATGGAAAATATTAATAGAAATTTTAATGGTGGACACATCAAATATTAATGTACAAAAATTATCACCTTTAAATAACCCCTCTATTTGGATTTTGAAAGATCAGCTTTCTGTTTTCTCCTCTCAAAAAAATTAAAAGTAATTATTTAACACTTCTATTAAAATCCTTTAAAATGTTATATTTAAACATAATATATATAAATATTGGTCATTTATTTTTTCCCATAGCCGTTACACAAGGAATTCTTTTTACTTCTAATTCTATAAAAATGTTAACTTTCCAACAGAAAAGTTTAACTTTTTGGTACCAAATGATGTCTAACAATGAACTGAAATCAACTGATTCTCTCAATACTAAATTTCAACTTGATTTACTTTTTTGGCTAGATTTGCAAGAGGGAAGGAAATTTATTCTAATTAATATGGAATTAATGACATCAACAACTAAGAAAGTAATACCCCATTTAATACAATATATTATTTTATCAATTCAAAGTATCTCACCAAAAACTAACAAATTATCACATATATATATAAGGCTATAAAGTCTGACTTAGATGTTATTCCTGATAATTATTGGAATACTTTCTATCCCATTAATGGCCAACTTCCTACAGATAAAGATAAAACTAATATATTAAAATCATTAAGTTTAGCTATGTCTTATCTCAAATGGAAAATATTTACTTGGAAATATTTGAATAGATCTTTTATTACTCCTTTAATAATGAGTAAAATTGAAAAAAAGATGTAAATTACTGGAGATGTAATAAGCAAATGAATGCTGATTGGCCTCATATGTTTTTTGACTGTACTGAATTAAAAAAAATTTGGGAAGACATAAATAATTTTATGCAGGCAATATTTACAGATAACTTTGTCTTGTCTAAATCTCTGATATTATTTAATACTCCAGTACCAGATTGCATAAAAATCTCCAACTACCCTTTGGTTTGGTCAATATTATCTATAGCCAGAAAAATAATTACGAGGAATTGGAAATAACACTCCTCTCTGTCATTACATGAATTTAAAAATGTTCTTATTGAAATTTGTTGTTTGGAAAAACTGACCATCAAAAACAGATGTTCTAGGAATACTTGTACATATAGAAGTTGGAACAAAGTTTATGAACTATTACAAAAATAATTTATTTTTACATTAAAATTGTATATATAGAATCTATTTCAGTTGATATTTAACAGTTATGGTGAACAATTTGTATATAGTTAAAAATGTTTAATTATGTACATGATTCTTTTATATATAATTGAAAATGGTTCATTTGTTATATGTGGATTGCATTTTAACAGTACTTCTAATAAAATTGTTTTTAAAAAAAAGAATGAAAATTTATCTTTGGTGCAGCTTACTCACACAGTTAAAAAAATATAATTAAACAGACAATTTGTGAAATGGATTTTAATCCCTACCCTCCATTGTCAGTACCCACTCAGGTTTCATTTTAATAACCAAAATCCACAACAGGAAGGAAAAAAAACATAGACCAACTCACATCAAACCATTGAGCTCTTTCATTGCTTCTTTTGTTTTGATTTCATCAGAATGAAATTTAACCAATCTCACAGTGCTTTATACACCCTAAAACATATGAATCAAAAAAACCAACAAATAAAAATACATGAACAAACTACATCATAAAACATTTCTTACTAAGGCATAAAAATTTAATATATCCTATAATTTGGTTGCATACATCTTAAAGAAACAACTGATAAATTTGTTGTCACTGATTATGGGAAAAAAAATCCCACATTTAAATGAAGTTACCACAATAGTTCCTTGTATACAATTAGAACACACAGTTTGTTGTAAAATTATAATAACCTGTGCAACCAATATTACTTGCATGTTCAGGAAACAATATGCATGTTGTATCATTAATAAACCAGAAATGATTACAGCTTCCACATTTGGTCATCCTTTTGTTTTTGTTTCTGAAAGGCACAGAATTTTTTATTTGAATCTGTTCTTAAGGTTAGCAGTCTTTTATTCACAAGCAGCAGGGTGTTATCAATAACGTGTCAATATAAATTATTCCTGCAAGTCACAATTATTTTGAATTATCTTTCTCATAATATTTCTTTACTACAAAAAAGGCACACTCACGGATGCATTTAATACTATTTAATCATCCCTTTATTTTTAGAATTCTTTTTAAAGGATCTAGTTGTAAAAGGATACAGGAAAATCTGTATGCTCTTCAGTTTTTAATCTCTACTACTAAATTATTTACTAGCTCATTTGGGTACCCCTTTCCTTAAATATCTCAGTCAATAATCCTACTTCTCCACCAATGCTTTATCATCTGCTTGTCTTGTCAGAGTTTTTATATAGGAAAGACAGAATGGCAGTTAAGATAAAGAATCTATGAACATATTTATAGTATTAGGACTAAATGCATGACAAATGCTCTTAGCAAATATGCAGAGAACTGTCCAAAATTCTAAAAGTTTTTATTCTTTTTTTGGATAAAATCTTGCAGACACCTAGGGGAGGAAATTATGAAAACCTAATTAACTATAAATATTTAGTCAACTTAGATTAAATGTAGGGATCTGTCCTGGAGTCAATGATAATATGTCTATCATTTTTTTAAAGATGCTTATGCATATTACATTTTTTTTCATTAGTAGGAAATGTTTTATGATGCGGATTGCTCATGTATTTTTCTAGGTTATTTGTTTTGTATCAAAACATGTTATGACATGTCTTTTGAGGTATATAAATCATTGTATGGATGGCTTAAATTTCATTTTAATGAACTCAGAAATATAGGAAAGGTGAAAGTGTTTCATGCTTTGATGACAGATTGTACTCTTTTTTTTATTATTTTTATGTTGTATTTAATTTTTAAAAACACACATTCACATCACTGACATTTCTCAAATACGCTCCTTTGTGAAGGAAGAATATGTCTTCTGATATTCCTAGCCTTATCCCAGAATGACTTTTTTTCTATAACATCACATATATGTTATTTTACCACTTTACTACTGATGAGAGCCTTCATCATGTTTTACATTCCTCTGCCAAACATCAAGAAGGTCCTAGCATTTTTCCCTGTTCAAATCTCACATTGTTTCAGAAAATAATCTGACCTATGCCTGAAAGTAGAAATTAGGGAGTTTTTAGAGTTGGTCACTACACATAGTTTCATGTTATGAGACTGCTTTGCTGAGGTTAATAAGGGGCTAAAAGCAGCTGAAGGGAAACTGTTTTTCCTAAGGAGTTAATTCTTGGAGAAATCTTTACATGAATACGTTATATTACCATGAATTGTTGCTTTTATCTACTTAACTACAAAATTAAGCACCACATCAGACCTTTAGGCAGCTGTAATTTTTCTTTATAAGGCTCTTTGAAATGATAAGTTTCAGTTAGTCATGACAAAGCATAGCTTACTACTTTCATACAGTGCAAGTCGGTAGACAAGGAAGGGTCTGACCTTTTTACTATAACAGATGGAGGCAGTGCTTTGATGATAAATGAATAAAATAACAGTACAGCTTCTGGTTTCAGGTACCTGACAAGGAAGAAAAGGAATCAGAAGGTATTCAAAGCACATGCTCAGTATGTACTACATGCAAGGTTGTATATTATCAGTTCACATATAACTGTAACAGTCAGTACTATGGCCTCATAGTAAAAGTATGAACAAAATAGAAAAAATAGCAGAGGATGATAACATTTCCTTTATTTTAAATACATACATTTAACTTTAAAATTGGTGCTTTCCATGATCTTGTGAACATCTGTATGGTCCCATATCATCACATCCAGCATAGTGATGATGTGAGGTTGGTGGTGCTGGCATTGGACAGTGGTTATGGCTATATTCCCAATGGGAAGTAAAGAAAGAAAAGCAAAATCAGTAACAATCACTCAGAAGTAGGTAATATTTAATGAAAATGCAAAGCTCATGAATCATAGAAAAACTCACTAAGCTAGGTATCAACCCCTATATCCCTAGATGGGTTGCAAACTGGCTCAGAGATTGAATCCACAATGTTAAAGTAGCTGACTCCAAGTCAGACTGCTGACCAGTCATGAGTGGAGTCCCACAGGGTTCAGTCTTGGGTCCTCTCCTGTTTGGTATCTACTTCTCTGAAGTCCAGGCCAACACAAACGGACTCTGGCTGACAAAATTCACAGACGATTGCAAGTTGGTAGCTATTATTAACTCCCCAAGTGATGTTGACATCCTACAGAAAGGCCTCACTGAGATCAACAACTGGTGTCATAACCACGATCTTAAGCTCAATGCCAAAAAATGTGTCATCATCCCCTTTCGGAAAAACCCAGTTGCCATGAATTACCACATTGATGGCAGTCCACTTAACACAGAAGGTGCTATAAGAGATCTGGGAACACAGGTTGACAGCAACCTCTCTTTTGACCACCACATTGCCACTGTGGTTAGAAAGTCCTTCTATGTGGCACATCTCATTACTAAGGGTTTTGCATCCAGGAAGAAAGAGGTCATTGTCTCCCTCTACTCTTCCCTCATTAGGCCAGTCATCGAGTACAATGCCCCATTTGGCATGTACCTCACTAGACACCTGCACCAACTGGAAAGGCCACAAAAGTACCTCACAAAGAGGATCCTAGGCCTTAAACACTTGTCCTATATGAACAGACTCAAAAAACTCCAACTATTCTCTGTCTCATATCGCCTACTTAGAGGCAATCTCTGCTTGACTTACAAAGCCATGTCTAACCCAGCTCTGTTAAAAAATTCTACATCTAAATAAATCCCAATCTCTTCTCACCACACACTCCAGAGACCTCAACCTCATTACCACAGTCAACAGAACATGCTGGAGGGACAGGTTCATAACTCAGAGACTGCCCATGTTATGGAATAGACTTCCCATACATGTCAAGCAGAGCACCTCACTGACCCTCTTCAAGAGAAATCTTGATGAGTGGATGGGAAATATAAAATTCACCTCGGGGATTACTTCAGTGGCTCTACTCGACAGATGCACTGGGAACTAAGGTTGGGTGGCATGATGCCAGGGTAATCCTATGGGCTAGGCTTGTAAAGGCTCCAGGGCCATTAGCTTAGTACACACCTATGAACCTATAAACTGTGCTGCTATATTCATTAAACATTACTGTATTCCTAGTACCCATTCTATTATACTGTCATTAAACTGTGTCACTGCCCATAACCTAGAGTGGTTATGGGCTCAGGAAACAAAAAAATGACAGACATACCTATTCCCATGCAGTTTGCCAGGGGGATTGGTATGCCAATATAAACAACCAGAATCTTTTTAAAACATTTTAAAATATGCTAGAAAATTTGGAAGCTGAGACAGGAAAACTTCTGCCCTCAACTGGATGTCACATGGGAATGCCCTTTACAACTGCACAAACAGAAGGTTGACAGAATCATCTACAGCAGTGTGGTTTGTCAGAAGTTCTTTTTTCACATAAAATCATCATTCTGTGTGAAGATAAGATTACAGGAGCCTTTAGTCACAAGGAAACTTTTCCAAATGGTAGAAACTGAATGTGGGCATCACATTGCAGCAGCTTATATTCCCCTTGGTAACAATGCCTCTTTAGTTGAAAATATATTTTTCTGGGCATCATCCACTTATAGCCAAGAAACAATCATCTTAGGAGATTTTAACCTTGACTGGCTCACCTGAACCTCTGACAACCCAATAAACTTTATCAACTTTTATTTTTGTTCCCCAACCATGACAGACATATGCAGTAACAAATATTCCATCCTAGACTGGACACTCACAAGCCATCTCAAACTATGTCACCACTATGGGTGCCTTCCAGGCAGTCTCAGTGACCACATGCCCACTTACCTTCTCAGGCAAAAAATGAATCCCACTAAGAATGTCACATTTAAATATATTTGCAGTAACCCACCCCCAAACCATTAATACCCTACTAAAAAACTATGGATTGGTCTCCTCTAAAATACCTGTGGTTAGATGACGCTGTCAAATATTTCAACAAAAAAATTCCTTGATATTCTAAACAACCTAGCACCCCTCAGAAAAACTCATGTCAAATAAAAACCAAACCCGTGATTAAATAAATAAACTAAACTACTTATGAAAGAAAGAGACAGAGCCAGGTCTCTTTATCACTCAAACAAATACCAAACCTCTCTGCAATATTTCGTCAATTAAGAAACTCTGCCAAAAAACAAATCACATTTGATAAAAGAAATTACTACTTGACTATAGAACAAAAACATCTAAACAACTCACAAAAATTCTGGGCCTCTGTTAAACAAATCTTAAATGCTGGACAATGCAATACCCCAACCCCCACGATCTTAGACACAACCAAATCCAAATCCATTGCTAACCAACTCAACCAACATTTTACTAAATCAGTACTCTCACTATTAAAAAATGATACTAATGCCCCCCCAATTCTTCCCACCTCTTCTGCTCCTCATCCAAAGTCTTTCTCTTTGACTCCAGTTCAAACTAGTTCTATAAAAAAACTCCTTTATAAACTAAAACCCACATCACTCAGAGCTGACCTTCTCCGCAATTAATTCCTTAAATTGCAGCAGATGTCATCTCATATCCTGTCTCCATTTTAATAAACCAATCCATTATTGAACAGTAATATAATGGTGGCCCCTCTACAAACTTTGTAAACTTCAGACCAATTGCTATTCCCCCCCCGGCCAAAATCCTCGAGAAATGGACATAGTCTCAACTATTTCCCTATCTAATAAACAATAAACCTCTCTCTAACTCCCAGCATGGTTTCAGACCAAAACCTTGTGCCACAAATGCTCTTTTAAGTTTCTCAGACTTAATTTACTAACATAGAAACAACAACCAATTGGTATCATCAATATTCATGGACATGTCTAAGGCCTTTGATACAGTGCCTCATCAAAAACTTCTTAATGATCAAGCCTCTTTAAACCTGTCCCAATCAGCCATCTTGTGGTTTCAAAGCTATTTGTCTAACCACCTACAAGTAGTAAAATGGCAAAATGACATCGTATCCCTACTCCCAATCTCTGTTGGAGTCCCATAATGATCAATACTTGGTCCCCTCCTCTTTACAATCTTTACCAATAAACTCAGTTCTGCTACCAACCTAGCCACCATTGTACAGAATGCAGATAGCTCCTCCCTCATCTGTACATCCTTCCCTGAGCTCCTATACAAAACCAAAAAATCTTTTACAGATATAGAACAGGACTAAACTAGTGCTATTCTCCAACAACAAAGCTAATTTCCCTTTTATCATCCACTCCTCATCAACACCAAAACTGAGCCTGCAGCACAAATCAAACTGTTAGGTGTCACTATTGACAACTGCCTAAAATATGACATACACATAGCCCAAGCTATAAAAAGGCTCACATCAAACTTGACTATACAGAGCCAAGCAATTTGTCACTAAAACATCCAGACAGGCTATAGCCAAAACACATTTACTTCTTACACTGCTGTAAGACTTCCCCATTTTTACAAACCTTAGAAAAACAAAACTAAGCAAATTGGAACGCTGTTACAATAAAATTGCAAGGTTTGCCACTAACTGCTCAAATAGATCACATCACTGCTCAGCTCTACAAAAGCTAAAATGGTTAGAATTACCAAATCTTTTATCTCTCAACCAGCTAACTATTGCCCACTTCATTATTCATCAGCCAAGCAACTGCCCCGTACTTGAAAACCTGATTTAGCCTCACCCTAATAACAGAGCATTGCGATCATCCAACAAACTCCTTCTAAAGGTAGACAAATCTAACAATTATTTCTGTGATTCTCTGTACTCCAGACAAATATCAAAGATTTGGAACTCCACCCCCCAACACATAGTCAACAGTACCAGCATTCCCAAGTTCAAACTTCTCCTCATGGAACAGCTCACCAGAAACTGGCTTTGCTCTTGCTGTACCCCACGATGATTCTCTCATTTCTCTACAGAAATTCTCCCCCACCTTGCAACTATTTCATTTTTTTCTTTTTCATCAAGCCCTAACTCCTCTCATTAATACCCCTCCCTTTGATGATGCAGTACCTTCTGTACAAGCAGTGACATGCAGCCAGGCTTGGAGACAGGCATGTAGGTCCGGTAGCCTCGGGAGATCAATACAACTGTTTTATATTTTTTAATAATTTCACTCATTACTAAATATTTTTATTAACTTATTTTGTAGCTGGTCAATCAATGTTTTCTTTAGTGATTGGAGAGTGCTTATACCAGCTTTGATAACTTCCCGGACCACTCAAAGTCTGGCTGCTTTACATCATTTGATATCATTTCTTTTAATATCTAATTTTCATAACTGGACACCCCTTTAAAATGGCATGAAGACACTCTGATTGGTGGCAGCATTACCGTATTATTTTGGGGAGACACACAGCTGGAAATCTGTGTAAAATAAGGAGTTATTTTTGGGGTGGACGGAAGACTACAGTCCAGTATCACACTACAGAGTGTGTTCCTGTTGTGCTCCTAGGGGAAAAATTGTGAAATATTAAACCTGTTTAAGTGACAGTCTCACATTGGCGTCAGTAGTGAGGACTGAAGCTCCTTAGCTACTGTCCCAGGATAGTAAGGGATATAACAATATTGCTGGCAGTCCGATGAGGCATTGCTGGACATCACATTATTTGGTGTCAGTACAGTGGGATAATAACTGTACATCACATGCACATTTCTCTAAAGGATAAAGTAGGTTCCTGCAGTGAATTGCCTCTCCCACACTCTCTCTCTCTCTCTCTCTTTGGAATTTACAACTTGTCCTAATTTCTACTCTCATGCCTTAATTTGCATTTTTAGCTGTTCACTCCCAAAGCATTTTACCATTCATTCATTCTCTGTTATGGAGAAAGAGGCCTTGCCTGTATTATATACTAACCATATGCATTTCTGCCACTTACTTGTCTGAAATTGCTCCCTTCAACCTCACCACTACTGTTTTACTTTTTACTTTGGATCGCAGTCCTGTTACTTACTATGTATTAATACGATGCAAGGAGAATATGAAATATTTGAATATTTCAAAAAGTGGTCCATCTGCTGTGGTGTATAGCCTGTTCTGGTGAAATGAAACTGCTGTTTAAAATGCCAGGCTAATTAATGGCTTGTCACCTCTACCTATGTATTGTAGACTGTCACAACTTAATACATTCTCACAAAAGACTGAATGGAGTCATAGTCAGGTTGGATAGCGTAAAATCTTAAGAACTACTGTACTGCCTAAGAGACAAATGACAAAAGGATGAGAGTAACAATGTTCTGACTCCCACACTCAGCAAAAACTCAGTTAAGTGCCAAAGAAGTGTAAGATGTGTACCCAGCCATTAGGCCAGAGGGAAGGTGAAGGAGATAGCAAAAGGGAAAAAATGGGCCTTTGCAAACAGGTACCACATTTTTTTACATAAATAATGCTGGAGATGTAAGAACAATGTTTTCAGGATGGCCACATAATCTGAACAAAAGGATTGCTCCCACACTTTCATTTAACCGCCTCATCTCATTCTTCCTTTGTTCAGTTTTGTCAAACCATTTGGCTTTTATCATATGTTGTAAATACTGTGTATATACAATCAACTTCTTTTCTACTTAAGAGCTGAATGTAAAACATACTAGCGTCAATGTTTATGTGTAAATACCATGTAAATTGTATATAATTCAGTGTTATCTTTTCCAGATGAAGATTATATAATTTGGTGTTCCCTTTTCTAAGTGAAAGTGTGTGTTAAATTAGGTGTTGCTTTTACTCATCACATATCTGTATTTTTTTTTTATTGTAATCACTCAGGCTGTGTCTGAAACTTTTCCACTGAGATCAGTGGACTACCCTAGAAAATAGTCATAAATAAATACATAAAATGCTCAGAAAAGTGGAAATGAAAACTTCTAGTGAAACAGCAGCTGCATTTTGTTTTGTGCTTATGCACAACTAGGGAGTCTCTGAAAGCTGAGTGGAGTTAACAACTGACAGCTTGTCAGTCTTTGGACGTCTGACCTGCAAAGGATTTGGAGTTTGACCATTTAATTTGTCACACAGCCTTAGTCACTACAGATAATGATCGGTCAGTCCTCCCTTTTCCTGAGATGCATCATACTGTGATTCTTGTCTGTCTGGCATGATGTATTATTAGTGGCTGTCATGGTAACATATTCCTCCTCTTTCAGTATTGCTTATATAATATTTGCATATAAATGAAAAGTACTACTGTATCGCTGCCATTTGTGTGTTTAACTGCTGTCTTTTAACATCAAATCTGCTTGTTCATTCGCTATACTGGTGTCACATGTTACTCCATTTTCCTCCCTTCTGATGTCACATACATCCACATCTTCCATTACACAGATGAAAATAATTCATTTTCATGGAGTGCTAACATTGAATTTTATTCCTGCACTTCTCTTCCTCTCTGCCCTTCCTAAACCTAACTCTGTTCTTATTATGTGCGTAATGCATTTCCTATCCAAGCCTCATTTTTTATACCTCACACCATCTTTCTCACAGACAGGATTACAAAAGCAACCTTTAAAGCAGGAAAGCTGCAGCACCAAGAAAATATTAGTCTAGGACAGGAATGTGATATAAAAGAACTTGAGTAAGAGGGAGTGTATAAATATTTGGGAATTGATGAAGGGTCAACAATAAAACAAGAACAAATGCGAATAAAACTTAGTAAAGAATATTTTAGAAGACTAAAATTAATACTGCAAACAGCCATGACATATAGGAACAAAGTCCAAGTTATAAACCAATTTGATATTTTCAAGTTTGAATTTCAACCTCCCACATGAACTGTTGATTCAGTTCTATAAAGCAGTCATTGAGTCTGTTTTCAGCTCATCCATAACAGCGTGGTTTGGATCTCTGTCTAATCATGACAAAAATAGGTTACATCAAATAGTCAGATTTGAAAATATCATTGGTGCTAGTTTGGCCTCCTTACAGGACCTGTACTATTCCAGAGTCATGAAAAGGGCAGGGAAAATCATGACCGACCCTTCACATCCAGACCACTATCTTTTTGAACTATTACCATAAGCCAGGTGTTATAAATTAATATACACCAAAACAAGCAGATATAAGAGCAGTTTTTTTCCCCACAGGTCATCAAGTTCATAAATGGCTAACTCAGCTTATTAGTCTAGGGTATTCTTTCTCCCAAGCCTCCAGGGATTCTGCAGTATTGTTTACATATTGTTAATACATGTTTCTTTCAGAGTTTATCTCAGTATTTCTTGCACTGAGTCGCATTTTGCACCTTGTATGTATATGTATATTTACTTTTTTGTCTTGTTCTTAATAGTTGTATGTATGTCATTTATGTAATTCATACTTGGGCAGTCACTAACACCGGAGTCACATTCCTTGTGTGCATGCATATTTGGCCAATAAATGTGATTCTCATCTTCCTGTTCTAACTTACAGTTTTGGGGTGAATGACTGGCTCCAAAAGTTAATGGATCAGTTGGATAGGAAAACAAAAAAAAAGCTTCATGCTTATCAAATAACTTATAAAAATCAGTGTATACCAATATTATACATCCCCCATTCTGAAGGAGGTATGGGCCTCCTTAAAATTAATTACATGTATAGAGCTGCATTTGTAGCACTACATACAAACCTGCTGACCTCACAAGATCCAAACACAGCGAAAGTTTTAAAACATGAGAAGAGCAAATCTAAGATGGCTTCCCTGCTTAGTTTAGCAGAAGCATATTGGTGTCCAAGTGAGGAGAAAAATCAAACCAGCAGTAGATAAAAATCACGCAGTTGAATGTGCCAAAAAAACAAAAGAATATAAGATGAAGGATCAGATGAAAAGGCAAAAAAAAAAAAAAAAATGAGGAAAATGCATAAATATAGTGCCAAGTATAGAAAACTCCAGGAATAACCTCATGTCAATCAAGATCTAATGCAAGAATGGTTAAGGAGATGAGAATTCAAACCAAAAGATGAAGGATTAATAATGGTGGCAAAGGACAGTGGATTATATACACACTGAGTTACAAAGACAAATGCAGGTTTTGTAAAACAGAATTGGAAACAGTCGTACATCTTTTTGCTGGGTGTGATACACTAATGGCAGAATGACTGTATACTGAGAGACATAGTAATGTGCAAACATTATAATATTGAAGTAGTTGAGAAGCATTGGAAGCATGTGCCACAAAGCATTATAGAAAATAATGAAGTTTATTTCACATGGGATCACCCATTACCAACAGTTCAAAACACAGATGTTAGAAACCCAGTTATAGTAGCCCATGAAAAGAAGACAAGAGTAGCAATGATCATTGAAATTGCTACATCTAGTTACAATAGTAGGAGGAGCTATTCCAGGTCTCATAAAACAAATTTACAGTTGTATTTAAGTATGTTACTGATACATGCAACTCTGTATAAATTGCAGGAGTCAGTTTTGGGTATATGCAGAAGCATGAAGAGTACTTTTGACTAATATCAAAGATCAAAACAATGCTAATTTCATGAACTTTCATCATACTTTGACTAAGGAATGGGGTCCATTTCCATCATGGTATTAGAAACCCAAAAGTCTTGCAGAAATTAAAAAAGTAACATTATTTGGCATAGGCTTTCTGCCAATCTCAAGGCATTCCCTACTTGTTTAGAAACCACATCAGGCTTTCACTTCAAATGTTTCATCCAGTTATTTTGTGTTTGGCTATTCCTTCCCTTGCTTGCACTTTTATGTTTCATTCTAGTCACAACTCTTGTATATTCCATATACACGACTCAGCATTAGACTTCTTAAATGACATGCTGGTTAGCAGCTTAGATAAGTTGTTCCAAGTCAAAATCAGAACAAGAGCATTTAGGGTATATTGGTTTAACAAAGTGAAATGGAATGGTACAAGCATCTACACTGTATAATTACAAACAAATATGAACCTCATAAATGTGATAAGCAAGACTGTACCTCAAAATAACAGTCTGAATAATCACTCACTGGTCTGGAAGGGTATAGATGGCCTTTGAGAAAAGGCAAAAAGGAGACAGTAATATTAAATTTTGTTCTCAGCTCTCACTTGCAGACAACAGATACATTTGGGTATTAATAGTTTATCTACAGTTAGGGATCATTTAAACAGAAATATGGTCTCACAGGAGTCTGAAATGCAAGCATCAGGAACAACCATAATGACTCAATTTATCTTTGTATTAGCAACAGTATGGCACTGAAAATAATTATTGCAAAAAGTTTAATAATTTAATATCAATGAATACCTTTCTTCTTCTATGTTTTTTTTAATCTCCCATCAAGCCTCTTCATTTGCTTCTCTGTCTGTTGGAAAGATTTCTCCATATTCACAGTGCAGAGTTATAGCTTAGAAAAGCATCATTCAAGCTGCCTTGGAAGTAACTTGGCTCTTTGCAGACATCTTGGCTATGGGGACTATTGATCTGCAGCACTATGGAGGGGCTCTTAATGTCTTCTTCATATGGGTGCATGCTTCCTCTTACTCCTTGAAGTGCAACACTTGACGATGGTGGGTTGATGAGCCTAATGCTGCCTGTAACCTAAGTCCTTCACAGCTTAACTCCGTCTCTGAGAGTGCTGAAGTTTTCAAGAACTAGTTTTGCCACACCTCTCCAGCAGGATGGGCATGCCCATCTTTCCCTACCAGTTCTATCAATAACTTAGCACAAGTGGTATTTTCTCCTGACACTATTTTTAATGTACCAATGATTTCTGTCAGCTAGGTAGGTATGCCTAATTGATTTCAGGTCACATTAGCCTTATCCATCTGTGCCACAAGAGCTGGTCTGTCATTAATTTAAAATGTGCCATCAGTGTAAATTATTTAGATAGCTCTTTTTTTCAAAATATTTTATTTCATTTAAGTTAGAATTACAGAATATAATAATATAAGGTAAAACATTTTGAAAATTAAATATAGCCATATAAATTTCATAAAGAAAGAAAAAAAAACTATTTAAATGATATACACTTTGCCTGAGAGTAAAAAATATATAAGTAACACAAGCTATGTAGACATTTAAATATCTAGTAAAATAAATGAGACTATGATGAAAAAATTTCAATGAGTGCAGATATCTTCAACAAAGGATTGTCTTCGAGTTTGTAAGGAAATGTTCTATTCTTCTTAGTTATTTCTTTAATAGCAATGTCTTTTAAAGATAAGAGAAACTCTTCAATTTGTGCCAGTAAGTATTTCTTCCATTTCCTTGTGATGATTTTCTTGGCTCCAGCAAGAATAGTCCAAGTTAAATAAATAAAAAAGCTTTTTTGCATTTTTAATTTGTATAATATAGAATAATATTAACTCTTTTGTTAGCATGAAAAAATCATACCACAATGCTTTAAGAAAATCTTGAATCTTTCCACAAAATTCAGACAACACAGGACAGTCAAAAAAAGTATGTGAACAATTGGCATTACAATATTTTTTTACATCTCCAGCACTCAAATTCAGAGACATTTGTAAACTTAGCAACTCTATCAGACGTAAAAAAAAAAGTTCTGTGAATAAAGTTACAAGTAAATAATTTCCAATATAAAGACCAGGAAGTACTCAAAATAAAAAGAAGAGTTTTTTTTATTTTGATCAGATAAAGAAATTCAATGTTCTTTTATAATAAAATTCCAAAATTTTTCATTTAAGTTACTTATATCTATTGCTATTAATGTGTGTAATGTGGAAATCAAGTTATTACTTCACTGGTCCTTATAAAAAAAATAATTTAGGATTTTTAACAATCCTGGAATGTCATTTCCCAAAGAACTAGACAAATAAGAGAATTTAGTATGAATTGAAGTAATAACTAATTATACATTAGTTGAATCCTTAGTATAAATATTTAATTCTAGATTTAAAGGCTCAACAATTTAATTTTTGAACTTTCAATACACTGCTGCCAGCAAAATAATTGTTGTCTTTCTCATCTATGATGTATATAAATTAGTATATTTTTGTATTTTTTTACTAAGAAAAATGGAATAAGAGACTCAAACCAAAACTTGTAATTAGAATTACTTGAAATTATTTTTTAAGTCTAAGATTTGATTTATGTAATTTGATTTTGTAGCATGATAAATAGTATTTTGAATATAATTCCATAAAAATATCCAGAGGAGATTAATGAATTTATGATTATTAAAATGGAAAATGTTCAATTTGTTCATATTAAGCAACTGAAAATGTAAAATTTTCCTGTTTGTAATATATTTATCTAAACAATTAAGAATAGTTTTAAATTCCATTGCTTTTGCGTATGCATCTATACTTAGAAAGTTAATGCCTCCAGATTTCCAAGGTCTAAAATGATAATATAAACTCAACCTAGGTTTATTTAGCTACCATAGAAAATCAACAATAATGTATTCATTCTTCTAACTTTGTTTTTATTAGGTGGCAAAATAAGAGATTGAGTTATGTGTAGTATTTTAGGAAATAAAATAATTTTAATTAGTTGTAATCTATCTTCAATAGTAATTATGATTTGCTTTCAAGAGGTATTTAATACTATAATAGAAGATACAATTTTTTCATAATAAAATTTTAATTTTGTCATTAGTCTTTAAATCATAACTTCTTAAGTAGAGTAGTGAATGCTTTACCAATTATCTCATACTCTATATTTAATAAAAGTTTCCTATTAATATGAAAGTAATCAGATTTAGAATAATTAAAATGAAGATTTAACATTTTTTGAAATTGTGCTAAATTCTTAACTATTTTAGTGTATCATTAGAATTTTGAAGAGTTAATAAAATATCATCAGCAAATAAAATTTTTGATTTATATTCTTTATTAATCTTTAAGTCCTGAATCTTTGAATTACAGTTAATTAAAATTAGAAAATATTTCAATAGCTAGATCAAATAATAGAGGAGAAAGAGGATATTGTTGTTTAGTTCCATGTGCTATATTTATAAAGCCTGATATCCAATTTTAGATAAGCTTTGTTATTTTTATAAATAGGCTTTAGAATTGAAAGAATTGAGGAGGAAAATCAAACTTAATTAAAAGTTTGAATAAAAAATTCCAATTTACAGTATGAAATACTTTTTGATATCAAAACCAAGAAAGAGATATTCCTGTTTTCTACTATTCATAATATCAATAAGAGTGATAAGTCATTTGATATTATCAGATGTCTGTCTCATAACTAAAACCTGACTGATCTAAACCAATTAAACTTGGTAAAATAATTTTCAAGCTAACTGCTAAAATGGACATAAAAATTTGTATAGTCTGGATTTAATAAGGAGATGGATCTATATGATGAACATGATTGAGGATTCTTACCTTCTTTCTTAATTTGTATAGTCAAAGAAAATTTTCAAGGTGGAGGCAAATTGTCTTGTTTCTGGACATCTATCATGACATTGTGTAAATGTGCTATAATATTTTGAAAGAATAATTCTTATAATTCAGAAATAATACAATCACTTCCAGGAGCTTTATTAGATTTTAAAATTTTCATTTTTCAATGTTTTTCTTGAAGCATTATCAGTTTTGATAAACTGATTCTTTGTATGGGAGTGATTTATTTTTTACAAAAGATTGATTAATCATATATTTATTTCTTCATTTGTGATATTTTGGTTTAAAGATACATAGCAGAATAAGTTTTAAAAACTTCTAAAATATCTCCAATATCCGTTAGTTATTGGATACTTTTATCCCATTAATAGTATTATTATTAGTTTGAAATCTGATTTTTTATAATATTTTAAATGTTTAGGAGACCTTGAGTAAGAAGCTATTTTTAGTTTTTTTCTATTGTTAGTTCAATTTTGTGAGAAATCAATTCATTAAATTTGAGTTGAGGAGTTTTATTTCCAAGTCATTGTTAACCAAATTATTCTCTTCTTGTCCATCTCTCCTTTGGTTTAGTTTGAATTTCTAGTAATTCTTTATACCAAACGTTCAGTTTGTGTTTATACCAAGCTAATGAATGACCATAAATATAAGCTTTGAAAGAGTCTTAAATCATGCTTCTATTACCATCTGAATTATTATTAAAATGCATAAAATTATTTATTTCATTGAGTAACCATATTTCATAGTTTTTAATACTGGAAGTCTTGTAGTAATATGATAGATTTTTAAAATATGTTACCATCTTTAAGACTAATGCATTATGATCAGAAAATGGATATGGCATTATCTAAAAGTAGTTATTACAGAGATCAATCTTGAGAAACTAATCATTTATCAATTCTTGTTTGAGTACCAAACTTAAAAGAATGAGTAAAATTTAAAGAATTTATATCTTTAGAATTAAAGGTATCTTTGCTATTAAGAGATTCTATCCAAGTCTTTAAAGATTTATTAATAGGAAGCATTTTAAACTTTCTGCATGCATTGGATTCTCAGTTATGTAATAGACAATTAAAATCTCCTCCTAAAATTAAATTACCCTTATAATTGTTATGAAATCTAGTCTTTTTATCTAATTTAACACCCACTCCTGGAAGCCAGTAAAGATTAACACAAGTCCATATTCTATTTCTATATTTTATGATGATTAAAGTAAATAAACCTTCTCGTTCCTTATATTTATATATAATGTGCGGCATTTGTATCTTTTTTTCCAAAGAATAGCTACTCCTCTTCTTTTAGATTTGAAGAAATATTGAGCTGGGATTAAATATGTATTAGAATTCCAATTACTATTATTTTCATAAGAAAAATGTGTTTATTGAAGAAACACTACAAGTGCATTATTTAATTCTAGATATTTTATTAAATTTGCCCTCTTTTGGGGATTATTTAATTCATTAACATTTAATGATAGCAAAGTTTAATCCATAATACATTTTGATAAGAGATACATTTAAAGAATTTTGAGAGTAATAACATATTAAAACAGTGATGTAAGTTGTTAAATATAAGCGTGTGATTATCTTATAGTTATGTAAAAAATCTCAGGCAAAATGAAAATGCACTTAAATACAAAACATAAGTATTTAAAAAATATAACTAAACCTGGAATATCTACAATTCCTAGTGTATAACAGTGGAAAAAATCTCAAGACCCACTATCTATAACACATGAAAAAGAAAAGTATCAGTCAAAATACAGAAGGTCTGCAATAAGTTCATATATAATTGGAGTTCTTTATATAATAAGGAATAAAAATAATAAAAGAAAGTATTATAATTAGATGTTATAATCAAAACTGAAGAACAAAATAAACTGTATTTAAAATATAAAGATAGTCCAAGCAATTAATCTTTGACTATCAGTTTACAAACTCTGTATAGTAAACGTTAATCATAGTTAGATGAATCATAGAATACCATAAAGGAAATGTATTGAATTCAAAATTCAAATATATAAAAAACAGTTATAAATATCAGCAATATGTGATTATTTTTATTTTCATTTCACTTTACTCCCCCATTTCCCTCATTCTCTCCCTCCTAGGTATGTTCCCATGTAAAATAAATAAGAAAATCAATATCTGATATTAATTTACCATTGTCAAGAAATGTGTTGTTGAGTCAAAAAATAAAAGATAATGTAATTACTAATCTTATAGTGGTATGCACATTTAAAATGGAGTATTTGCCATAAATCTACATCTGAATCCCAATTTCCGAACATAAATGTTATCATAAGTATTAATAACCATAATCCCAGCTACAGCCTTTAGTATCATGATCTTTATAGTCAGGATGGCAACTGTCATGTCCTTTATTAGTATCCTTATCATTAACATTATCAATATAATCATAAATCTTGAATGGAAATAAGGTCATAGCTCTTAATAGCATTGTCAAGTAGTATGAATCTAAGTCTAAATCAATTTCTAATATTAGTTGTAAGATAGGGATATGAATTCCTTCTGATCTTGATTATAGTTAAAACTACAACTTTTTTTGTAGTTATAACAAGAACTACATGTTCAGCTAAAATTATGCAATGGGCTAAATTAGCAGTTTTCCATAATGTCTGGCACATAATTGTTAGTGAGATTAGGAATGCAGTGATACACAAACTCTCAGTAAAGGGTACACAAAGATTCTTATGAAATTACTAGTCCCAAATCCAAAGTGACTACTCATGTTTAACCAATATAACTGAAATTTACCCAACATATGGTCTCAAGGGTAATTGAATGGCATACATTTAGGGCTAAATATTAAATATTTTACATTATAATTAGCAAAGGTAATGTACCATTTCTTCAGCAGTTGTATTAGGAGCTTTTTTCTTTAATATATTAAGGTAAGATAAAAGAAACCTTGTCTGCAGTTGTATATACCTAGTACATAATAGTGAAAACTTATACCAGATTCCTTGGGATTCACAAATGCATCAAAATAACTATGGCATTCATATACAACAATAGCAAACCTGAAAGAGAATGCAAATGACTTTCTAAATTAAGCTCCAAGATTTACAAAGATAATAGCCATAGTGAATGTATATTGCTAATATTCATGAGAATATAAGTACTAAATAATACAAAGGAAAAATTATGCAGGTTTTGTTGACTTGGAAAACTTATGCTGTTGAGTATGTATTCATACAGCCTTCTTAAATAATGCTGTCTTAGAAATAGTATAACAGTTATTTCAATATATAAGCCCATCAATATTAAAATACAACCTTCTGTTCCTCTAAAGGTTTAAGTAGTTATTGAGAACAGAAAATTATAAATGTTTATTATAAAAAATAACATTTTTACATAGAAAAGATAATTGGAAAATAAAGAAAATGACAGACGATATTGTTATCCTCTCAATTTTTTGTTTTTGACTCTTCCCTTCAATTTTATATAGCTGTTTGATCCAAAAGGATTTTTTTCTTATTCTGCAACAAAATTAACTTATAATATGAACATTTTCTTATATTTAAATGCTAAATAAAATTATGTCTTTATAAGTTGAAAAACGAATTGGAATGATTTTTGAAATTATTCAGTAATAATATAGTGTAAAATTGTGTTTGTACACTTCCAGATAAAACAACAGAGGGAAGGAAAAAAGTGATGCAATGAAGGGAAGATAAATAAAGCAACATAAGGTATAATATTTGCCTAAATTAAGTATATTGTTTATATGTAATAATGAATTGAAAACTATATAATAATCAACAAAAAAGTTAATAAAAGTTTTATATATGATAAATATTAAGCTATTTGATGTGGATAAACAGTTTGTAATCTCACACTATTCATGGAAACAGCATGTGCAAGATGTGTGACATACATTAGCTTACGAAGTTTAGCTCTTGAAGAACAAGCAGAAAACCCCCAAAGTAGCATTATACAACAAACCCACCAGCTCAACAGCATACCAACATCAAATAAAGTTGATCCACATTCTAGCAAGTCCATCAGGTAAACATAAAAAAAAAAGAACAAAACAACTCCACACTGACCAACAAGAACACTGAACTCCAATGTGTAATAGAAACATACAAAAGGAAACCAATCATCTTAAGTCTACATATAATCATCCCAACATGCTGGGCAACCTGAAAAAAAAGGGTCTACATGATCCAAATATACATCCCATAATGTAACACTGCAGCCATACACTGTCCATTTTTATATTAATGAGTATTAACTTATATATAAATAATTTACCTTCTCGCACATTTTGTGGGAATGAGCGTACTCATGACAAGCAACAGATGCCAGGAACAAAGCATAGCTTCACTTTAAAATAATGTTAATGATGTATGGAAGTGTATCCTCTCCTGTTCAAAAAAATTTTGAAGCCCCATATATACAGGAAATATGACCATACAAAGAGGGAAGGGGAAAAATATGACAACACATTTCATCATGCATTCATGCTATCTAGAAAGCACCCCCAAATCAATGCAACATCAACAAATGAAGCAGTACTCAAAACATAATGGCATCATCTTACATATTACCTTTACATCACATAGAGTACCTATAAATCAAACCTAGTATACCAATATTAACACAGTGAATTTTTTACAGATATTGTAAAAAGAAGAAATATTTAAAATCTAATACCTAAACAGTTTTCTTAAGAAGACAAAACATAAGTAGATAGTTCTTCAACTAGTTACAAAGCCTTCTCAGCTATCAATATTACGAACTGGAATTTAAAGTCACAGTAACACAAAAAAAGATAAAGAAATAAATAGACCACACAAAATACAATAAAACATATATTAAATAATATATATTTGTATTTTAATAAGAAATATATGAGTGCAAGGAAGAAGAAAAGACTAAATAAAAATAAAGAAATGTAAGATTAGAAGAAGCTGTGTTTTCATGAGAGAAAAAGCTTATTACAATTTAACTTTCATTCAAAAAATGTACTGAAAAAAGGAAAAAGAAAAAAGTTATTAATACAAATCAAAGAAGTATTAAGAAATGTAAATAATTTAAAAGACAAAATGAGAGGAAGTTAAAAAGTTTACCTTACAAATGTATCCATAGGAGGAGAGCTTTTATGTCTTGTTTATTATCTTTAGCCGAAATAAAAAGACTATACATTTTTTACTAATAGAGACTAAAACAAAAACAGATATTTTTATCTGTTTTCTGTTTCTTCTTCTTAACATCTACCAAGTTATATTTTCTGAGGGCCTTTTAGGGGTAGAAGAAACCCAGTCCATATCCTCTGTTAGGGAGATGATATTATTTTTGATGAAGGAGAATGCCTATTCTAAGCTTTTGAAATTTCTTGCGCCAGAAGACATATGTATTTTTATTTTTAATGGAAACATTTTTTGAGCTTTGATATTGTTCCTCTTTTCTACGCTGTATCCCAATGTCTTTGGACTACATTGCTTTGGATACCTGTGACACCCTCCCTGCAGTCAACAATGATGACATATCCCAAGTTCATCAGAGTCTCAGATACTCACCTGTAATAAGACGGGCTGCCCTTCTTCTCCCTGCTGTATCCCAATGTCTTTATTTATTTTACATTTGTTGATCAAGATACATGTCCATTTTCAGTCCAGGCCCAGGGAGAACATTTCCAAGGTAGAACATACAGTAAAAAAATCACAAAATGATTGCAAGTTACACACAGTTTACAGGCTCCAGTTGAGCAAGCAGGTAATATAATTATACATTTTTAAAACAGTGTTGACAAATTGACTAGGCAATGTAACATGATTACAGACTATAGAGGAGGATCCAGTTGGGTTTTGAACAAGGACATAGGCAGTGAGTTTTAAAGTATAGCTTGAGGCTTTTTTTGAACTAAGAGAGGGTTCAAGAGTAAGATGAGCAGGAAGAGAGTTGCACATTTTGCCAACAGAGTTAGCAAATAGAGAGTCCCCAGCAGAGTTGTTGATTTTGGATGTTTGAACCAGTAGTTTATTAGAAGAGCGAAGTGATCTCAGGTTGCTATAAGGGTTGATGATATTTTTAAGTGCAGGCATATTATCAGGCTGGTTGAGAATTTTATGGGCAATTATAAGCTGGTTGTACTGAAGTAGGCTAGGCCATTTTAGCCACCCCACACACCTAGGCTGTGACAGTGGTGGGTCCTATAGGCCGTGCCTTTTGCAAATCTAGCAATATGGTTATAACAGCTGGAGAGCTTGCTAAGAGTGGATTTGTTCAAATTAATGAGTATTGGGGAGGCATAGAGAAGAGTGGAGAGTAGATGCAACAAGCAACAGCAGTCCTAGCAAATGGAGTAAGGAAAGGTTTGATCTTATAGAGGGAGCCAAGTTTTTTTGTTAATGGTTTTGATAGTTTGATTGTCATGGATATCAAATTTAGGTGTGCTGTCTATTGGGACACCTAAGAGTTCAGTTTGCACATCTGGGGGGGGGGGTAATGGCACCATTATTTTATTTTATGGTAAAGAGTAGTGAGGAAGACTTACAAGTGGGGGAGAAAAGAAGCAACTTTATTTTGTTAGGGTTTAATATCAGATCATGGTTAGAGAGCCAGGTTTCAACTATACTGAAAGTATTCTGGGTTAATGTCATTAGATCTGTCGGGGAGGTGGCTGAACAAAGCAAGGTGGAGTAATCAGCATATTGGATACAGTAGCATTTGAGATGACAGTGGGAAGGTCATTAATAAAGAGAGAAAAAAGAAGGGGTCCTAGTATGGAGCCCTGAGAGACACCTAGGGTGATGGGTAGATGGGTTGATAGTTTGTCCTGCCATAGGGTGGCTTGTTGTCTACCACACAGGTAAGATTGGAACCATTGAAGCACATGCCTATTTAGTGAGAATGCCTTAAAGGTTTGTATGAGCATTTGGTAGTTGACCATATCAAAGGCCTTGGAGAGATTTGAAAAGATGGCTGAGGAAAGCTTGCTATTATTTTGGTTATGGTTTACGGTGTTAGAGAAGGATAGGAGGGCTGAGGAGGTACTGTGGTGTGGCCTAAAACCTTGTTGACAGTTAACCAACAGCTTATTCTGGCTAAGATAATACATACGTTTTTTATGGACACACTTCTTCATAATTTTAGTCAATGGTGACAGAATAGCTATGAGTCTAAAGTTTGACAGTTTGAAGGAGTTGCCTCCTTTATGAAGTGGTATTACATGAGATATTTTCCAAATGGAGGGGATCGTGGCTTCAGATAATATTCTTCTGATTATGATGGAGATGGGGTATGCTATGGCATCTGCTGATTTTTGTAGATACTCTAGTGGGAGGAGATTAGCTGCTAGAGTAGCTGGTTTTAATTTCTTAATTAGAGATCTGATAAGTGATGTAGAAACAGGCTGAAAGCTAAAGGAAAGTGGGGTACTGGCCGTGGGAGAATTTGGGTTAGAGCAGCTGGGTGCCAGTTGGCTGTCTAGTGATTGGATAGTCTCTGTAAAGAAACCATTGAAGGCATTTGCAATATCATCTGGGGATTTATGGTTGGAAGCTGATGGGGCAGGAGTAGAGGACTGTCCTGGGTGAAGAAGTTTGTTTATTTCTGCCCAAAACGTTTGAGGTTTGTTGTGATGTTTTTGTTGAAGATGGTAGTAGAAGTTTTTTTTGTCTAGTAAAATAGATTATTTTGTGTGATTCCTTTGCTGTCGGTATCTGAGTTGATTTTGTGGGTCTTTTGTGGCACGCCAATTGTCCCATGCCTTATTTCTAGCTATAATTTTAGATTTGGTCTCTTTTGAGAGCTATGGGGCAGTTTTTGTTTTAGTTCTAATGGAGCAACCAGGAGCGTGAGAATCAAGAATAGTAAGGAATATGGAATTAAAGTATGCTACTGCATTTTTCAGTGAAAGGTGCTTTAAGATTGACCAATTGCAAGCTTTAAGTTCATTTTGAAAATTGGTGGAGTTGAAGATCTTATTATTTCTGATGGTTTCAAAGGTGGTCTGGTAGGGGTTTGTCCACCTTGTGCTTGATAATGTATGCAAGTAAGTGGTCACTTAGGTCATCTGGGAGCATCCCTGACTTGTACACATAGGGATGGCTGATAAGTATCCAATCTAGGATACTGTCTTTGTTATTGGGTTTGCCTATCGTGGTGAGGGAGGATATGAGCTGCATAAAACTGTGTAAGTTGACATGGGTTTTAGGAGATTCTGAGGAACAGGTGTACCAATCAGTGTTAAAATCTCCAAGCACCATAGTTTCTTAGGGGTAGGTACTGGATAACCAGTGGAGGATGTCTTCTAGGGTGTTTGCATAATTACCTGGGGGAATGTAAAGGCAGACAATGTTTATGGATTTGTTATTGTTAATCTGTAGTTTGGTAATAAGAATTTCTGCATTATTAGACTGGAGTGGTTGTAGGGAGACCGTAGTAACAGCTAGTGTATTTTTATAGAGTACAGCTACCCCACCACCCTTCCTTGTAATACAATCTAATCTAAGTATGTTGTACCTTGGTGGTACTACCTCATTGTCTTTAGTTACCATTTTTAGCAAGGTCCCCATAAGACATAATACATCGGGGAAGTAAACTGCTAAGAGGGCATGAAGATTATCGACCTTGTTGTTTATGCTTCTGATATTTAGTTGGCAGGTCAGGAGAGAATTAACGGGCCTATTAGCCAGTATTATGTTAGACGAAATATTAGTTTGGGAACTGGAATCAGCATGTGCGGCTGGGCCAGGGTTTGGGTGGATGTCTCCATCCATTGTCAGGCTGTAATGTAAATGACCTATGAGTTTCATAATTTTGTTTATAAATTTTTGTTAATGTATAGTTTTGGGGCTGATATATCTGGGTCTAATCAGGTGGTAGTTTTTAGGAATGGTGGAGTCAGGTATGTGGGGAATTATGAAGTGGTCAGTATTGTTTGATACTGATGTGGTGATAGTTTGGGATTTTAGGTAGTGGAAACCTAGGTAGGGCTGATTTTCATAGGTGCGGAGGAGATATGGAATGAATAGCAGAGGTAACAGTTAAAATAGTAGCAGTATTTTGAGGGATAACATAGTGCCTGGCTGGGGCAATATGTTGGAACTGTATTTGGAGCAGGAGTAAATTAAGAAGACTAGGAGGATTAGTGGCAGGTGGGGGGTGGTTTGATCTAAGAGGTTATCTTTGATAGGTTATAGTGGAGGGGGGTTGGTTTTTAGAGCTTTAAATTTAGCACCACTGGGGGTGGGAACTGAGGGCAGGGTGAGCGGCAGAGCAAGCCCGAGCACAGAGAGGGCGAGTGGAGTGTGGCCAAACCAAACCATGAGGTACCTGATTTCTGTGCATGCAAGGTAAGTAATTGTAAAATGTTATATGTTATTTCTCTAGTTTTATACTGCAGATGTTATATTTTATTTCTCTAGTTTTATACTGCAGATTGATAGTACACACTTGGGGAGGTAGAAGAAGATTATATTTGCCACGAGTAGCTCTTTAAGTGGTGATCAAATAATTAGCTAAAAACAACACTAAGAAATTCCTGAGGTCAAATGGCTTACCAGTGTGCAGAATTCAACTGTTGATGAGCACTTGTGTCCTGATGGAAGACTAGTGATTTAAAGATGGCTCCATAAACAGCAGGAATCTAATACAGACTTAGTATTTTAGTACTTAAACAACATTGCTTTGGATACCCATGACACTCTCCCTGCAGTCAACAAAGTCTTGGATACTCACCTGTAATAAAACAGGCTGCCCTTCTTTTCTCTGTGTATCCCAATGTCTTTGGACTACATTGCTTTGGATACCCATGACACCCTCCCTGCTGTCAACAAGGACGACCACTCTCAAGCTCATCAAAGTGTAGGTTTGTTTGTGTCTTTCGGCTTTTCCCGGTTAGGAGTTGCCACAGCGGAACTCCAGTCCACTAATGATTGGTAGTTGATTTTTACGTGCTGAGTTACCAGTCCTGACGCACAACCTTCAACGAAGGTACACCCATTCATGCATGTCTCCACGCAGAAGTCGCTCTAGCTGAGAATCGAACCGGATAGTGTCTTACTGTGATCAAAGTATAGGTGTTAGCCTACAATTTCTCAGTTTACTATTCATTATATTTTCTGTATTTGTTCTGGCTTGCACACTCGCACCAACCATCTCCTACTCCCAGCCATTTTTCCTCATTCATGTTTAGGCAATTAAGGTTAGTAGACGTGGTTCCTTTTCTCAGTCATTAGATGGCAGTGTACCATAAAGCAAACTTACTCCTACTATACCTAATCCAAAAGAAATAAAAAAGAAAAGGGTAATAAACTAAAAGTAAAAAGGAAATAGATATACATATAGCTGCATTTATCCCAGTCAGGTGTGTTGATAACAGCCCTGTCTACACGGGAGCATTGTTCCTTAAAACAAATTTTGTGCTCACCATTAAATTTTTTTTTCCAGTTCAAACAAGCTTAAACTGCCCTTATAATTACAAGCCAAGTGCTGTTCCTGATTATGTTTCTTTCGGCACTCATCTCTTTCAGCTGGGTGGGACCCTGTACTGTGAGTAGCTAAATCACCTCCCCCAGCACACGTGCTGCTCCCCCCCTTACCCAACAGGAATCTATTATTAGAAGGCCACAACTGCGGTGCCATTTTTAAAATACCATTTTCCCATCCTTGACGTCTCCCTGCTCCCCTGGGTTGTGTGCTTGCCAGTAATTTTATCCTTGTTTACTTTTGGTTAGTTTTGGAAATGGCTGTAATGATGGCTTAGGCATCTGCTGTGTTTATATTTGGTAACAGTATTACATGCAAATGTGACATCATGTTGCCACTATAATCACTGTGTCCAGATGCTAAACTTGTGATTTTTAGCATTACCTTAGCTTGTCTTGAATTTCCAGCTGTTGATAATGCTTATATTTAGCTTAGACAATTACTGCACTGTTGCATTTAATTAGGAGCAATGTACTGTCTGCTTTTTGTGGTTTTTGGACTTATTCACCTCCTTCCAGAGATATTTTTCCATTCAGTATAAGAAGGTGCACGTAAACACACTGTACTAATGCTGTACTGTTTGTGCTAGTTTTTGGTGTTAACTATATATATATATATATATATATAATTTAGCTCTACTGCTCTTCCCATTTGTCTATGGTAGTTTTTTTCTTTTTTCTTCTTCTTAGTAGCACACCCCTCTTTGCTTGCCTTCTGAACTATTATTCTTTTAACCTACTCTGTCCTCTACACATATCATGCTTTAGTCCCAGCTCTTTTCTGTGCTCTTATTACCTTATAGTATTCTGACCAGTTGTTTTACACGTTTTCTTTTCTCTTTTACAGCTCGGATACTCACCAGTAATAAAATGGGCTGCCCTTCTTTTCTCTGCTGTATCCCAGTGTCTTTGGACTACATTGCTTTGGATACCCGTGGCACCCTCCCTGCAGTCAACAAGGCTGACCTATCCCAAGCTCATCAAAGTGTAGGTGTTAGCCTACAGTTTCTCAGTTTCCTATTCATTGTATTTTCTGAATTTGTTCTGGCTTGCACACTCGTACAGACCATCCCCTACTCCCGTCTGTTTTTCCCCATTCATGTTTAGGCAATTAAGGTTAGTAGATGTGGTTCCACTTCTTGGCTACTAGATGACAGTGTACCACAAAGCAATCTAGCTCCTATTATACCTAACCCAAAAGAAAAGAAAGGGTAATAAACTAAAAGTGAAAATAAATAAATATACAGTATATTTAGCTGCATTTATCTCAGTCAGGAGAATTAATAACAGCCCTCTCTACAAGGAATTGTTGTTCCTTAAAACAAATTTTGTGCCCACCATTAGAATTGTTTTTTTTCCAGTTCAAACAAGCTTAAACTGATCTTATAATTACAAACCAAGTGCTGTCCCTGACTGTTTTTCTCTCAGCACTCTTGCCTCTTTCAGCTGAGTAAGCCCTGCTCCATTTGCCCACTCTGTACTCAGGCTCACTCTGCTCCACTACCCTACCCCCATTCCCACCCACCCCCACTTCAATTACATTTATATCTATCCTTGCCCACCTACCCATCCATCCTTCAATCTAACTCCACCTCCTCCAAACCCCGGACTATCATCTAACAGCCCAACTCCTTTTTCACCTCCCCCATATATTTACCTCATCTGCCCTTCTATATAACCAGTACCTAATAACCTCACTTCTTATTTCCACACCTCTTCCTTAGTCTATTCCCACCTTCCTTACTTACCTTTACACCAAAGCACTCTACCCTGCCTCACTAGCACTACCTAAATACTTACTTCACTGTCAAATCTTCTCTACAACTTTACATATTTCACCTCATGTATTCAGCTTTTACACTCCACTCCTCACAGTAATGCCCCTCAGATTCATAATCTTCCTCCTTATTTTTACTATTTACCTCTCTCTCCTTCTAAAACTCTCATCACTTCACCCAACTTATATACCTCCCAAACCCACATCAACAACATCTACCTACAATGTCACCCCTCCAGCTACTCTGCAATCTGCTCTCATCTGTATGCTACTGATTTAATTTTAGAAAAGAAACTGACAATCCTCTCTCCACAGGATGGTCTTCCTACTAACCTAGTCCAGAACTATTTTAGGGACACAAAAAAGAAGCTCCATCCAAAAACTTTTCCTACTCATCTGAGCCTAGTTAAGTGTGGTGAAATGCATTGTAACCCTGGCCCTTCTCCTTCCTCTCATAATGCCCATAAGTCCACAAAATCCTTAAATGTCACCATCAACATTCAAAGTATAAGAAATAAAAACCACCTTCTACATGCATGGTTAAGTCAGTATAAACCAGACTTTACAGCCATAACTGAGACTTGGCTAAAACCATATATAAAGGATTATGAATTTCTTCCCCCAAACTATTTATGCCTTAGAACAGATAGACTCCACAAAAAAGGTGGAGGCATCACCTTATTATATCCAAGCACCTTCACAGTGATTTCATATTCAAAGCCTATTCCCCCCTTCTCCACCAGAGAGTACTTATTACCTTCTTAAAACTAAATGACTATAAAAGCCTTTGTATCATAGTTATATACATTCCCCCAGGCAACAATATTCCCATTCTCAAAGACATTCTTGCCTGGACAACCAACAATATAAAAAAAATGAAACAATCATCCTAGGCAACGTTAATATTAACAGGTTAGACATCTCCAATAACAACCCCTCCTCAGACATCAGCCTTCACATCTATACTCAGCTTATTTCTGATATTACTAGACCTGACAATAGGAATAACAAAGGTTCAATTTTGGATTGGATCATGGTTTCTGAATCTAATAAAATTTTCACCTCCGGTACACTCCTAGATAGTATAAGTGACCATTCACCAACATTCATAATATGTAAGCCCACTACTTTACCAAACATACATTGATATAGGTACACCCAAGATATATCCCACTTCTCCCCAAATACCCTTAATGACATATTGCACAATACTAGTTGGAATCCACTAAAATCTCTCCCTATTAAAGAAGCTGTAGAATTCTTCAGTTCCACATTTCTTGGGATCTTAAATAGTCTTACCCCTCTCTGGTTAAAAAGAGTCAAGACAGAACATGCTAACTGGCTTGCCAAGTCCACAAAGCAAATTATGTCCTCTAGGGATAAAGCTTGGAAAGCTTGGCTAAAAAAAAAAAAAATACTCCTTCCAACCTCATGCAATATAAACAACTTTGTAATCAGTTCAAATGATTAGTACTCAAAAACAAAAAAGAATACTTCCAAACCCTTCAAAACCAACATTATCAAAACCCCAAGATATTTTGGGGAGCATTCAACTCCCTACTCCATCCTGGAACTAACCATAGTCCATGCCCAAACCCAGAAAAAACACCCTCTGAGTTAGCCTCACTCTTCAACTCTTATTTTATTGACACCATTGCTAGGCTTACTACCACATACCCATCCATCAACACAAACCCACTAAACCCTACAATAGTACATACCCCATCTACTACAATACCCACTTTCTCACTCTCTTCCATATCTACCTCATCCATACAAAAACTTCTTCATAAACTAAAAGCATGCACCAATGCCCTAGCTAACCTACCTGCAGAATTCTTACAACTGTCAGCCTCCTCCATAGCTTACCCCATCAGCATTCTCATCAAAAGGTCCATTCGGGAATCATGCATACCTGATATCTGGAAAAAGGTATATGTTCTCCTACTTCATAAAGGTGGCACTAACTCTGACATCTCAAACTTCTGACCTATCACCATTTTTTTCCTCATCTCAAAATTACTTGAGTGCATTGACACTCAGCTCCTTAGTCACCTGGTTAAACACCAACTCCTTTCTGGCACTCAACATGGCTTTAGACCAGGACATAGCACTACCACTGCCCTCATCTCCTTCCTGGACACAGTTAATAGAGCTCGGGGCACTGGAACCATAGTCTCTACACTCCTTCTTGATCTTTCAAAAGCATTCAGCACAGTTTCCTACTCCCTTCTCCTTACCAACCTTGGCATCTCTCCCCCCTTTATTGGTTTTCTAACTATCTCATTAATAGCCAACAATTTACTATTTGGCAGCACTGCTCCTCTCCTTTCATCAGTACTAATACAGGGGTACCCCAGGGTTCTATACTGGTTCCCATTTTATTCAGTATATTCATCAATGACTTTCACACTACTCTTACCCACATTACTGTAATCCAGTATGCAGGTGATTTCTATTATCTGCTCTTCTAAATCTGCCTCTGTACTATAGCTACTTGCCCAAGAAGAATTTACCTCAACTGACTCCTGGATGTCATAGAACCATCTCACCCTTAACCCCAATAAAACTAAACTCTTAATATTTATCCAAACAAAATCCAGCCCGGTTGACAAGTCTGAATTCTCTGTTCACTCCCAAAATAATACTACTATTGCAGTTGTTCTCCATACCAAATTGCTGGGTGCCATCCCTGATGACAACTTAACCTTTGACCTTGATATCCATAACATAAAAAAATATCAAAAACTAGGAACCTTTTATAGGCACAACTACTTTCTTAGCTTCTCTGCAACAAAGGCTCTTGTCTCATCATTCCTGCTTCCAAATCTTATATGGCGCCCCCATCCTCACCAATATTCAGTCCTCTCTAAAAACTAAACTCAACTCATGCTACAACAAAGTTGTCAAATTTGCTACAAATGCTAAATTCTCAACCTGCCACTGTTCTGCATTACATCAACTAAATTGGCTGGAATTCCCCCAACACTTGAAATACCTACAACTAATTACTGTCCATAAACCTATTTACTACCCAGCAGCCTGCCAATCCCTCTCCTGCATTTTGACCATGTATCATCCTAATTGACACCTTAGGTCGGAAAACAAAATGCTATTAAACATTGATATACCTAAGCTCTCAGTTGACCAAATGCTGTACTCTTTTACTGTCTCCAAGCTATGGAATAATCTCCCTCCTTCACTCAGAGCTATCACTAATCGCACTGGCTTTAAAAAATCCCTTAAACTTCATGTCTCCTCACATTGGATATGCACCTGCTCCCCTAACGACAACCCCCAAACTTTACCCCCTCTCAGAATCCTTACTCTTCTTCACTCAATAACTAGTCTATCTTCCCCTTCTCTCACTCATACCAACTCCTTCTGCTGTCACTTTAGCCTGCGCTATCCATACCTTCAACCCTTTTTGTCTCCTTCTTTTTACCCTTTAAGCTAATTTCTTCTCTCTGCTAATAATCTTACTCAAGATCTAAAACTTCTACTCCTACACTCGCACCATGATTGTAAACAATTCTTCACTGCTGTACTCAATTTATTCAATGTTATTATCAAATTATTCTATGTGGTCATAACTTTATTTAATGTGCTACTACTGTCTTATATAGTACTCTGTATTGTTGTGTATAATTTTCTTTGTACGTAATTAAATGTGGAACTTTTCTCCCTGGGTCTACACTGAAAATGGGCTCAATTCAGGCCCAGTGTGGACTATCCTGGTAAACAAATGCAATAAATAAGTAATAAATAAATAAATTGTTTTAAGTATTTTAATTAGTGGCCAAGTTTATTTTCTTAATTCCAGCATCTTAGATGAGTAGTCATTATCAACTTTGATAGTGGACTGCCCATACTTTACTGGAGTTTTAGACCATGCAGACTTTAACACCAACTCTTTATCCAAACTGAAAATAAATGTATCTATTTCTCTGGGACAAGTAGAAGATAGTAAAGGATTTGGTTTTCCGAGTGATCTGTGAGCACTTTCAGTACCAAAGGATAAACTTTCCTGAAGATTAAATGTTTTTGGTAACTATATTGTCAGAAAGGAAATCATGTCATCTCCTACTTTTTCTGGTAAGCCAAATATCCTTATAGTATTCCTTCTTTCACAGTTTTCCAGACAATCTATCTTTTCTAGTAACCAAGTATTGTATTTTTTCAAAGGTTCTATCCGAGTCATTTTTTTAAGATGATGATCCATGTCAGGTAAAGCATATTCAAGATATGAGACTTTTGCATGTAATCACTGATGTAAGCCCATAGGAGAATATTTGTTTAAGACTATTTTTCTTTAACTTCCAGTAAAATTTCTTGAAATCCATCTATTTTGGCTGATAAATCTTGTAAAGTACACATGACTTGATGTAATTCTTTCTTAAGAAAAGAGCCTGTATGATTGTTTTTAGAAATACTCAGTCTTACTTGTTGAGATACTTGAAGTAATTAATTCTCAGAGATAATTTGACATGAGATTTTTAACAAAATTACCACAAAATTTAACATATACAAGATGTAATGTTCCAAAAATCATGAAAGTGAAAAAAATACATTTTTATAAGAATTTCCTGTCAGATAATATAATTACTGCAGAGCTCTGAAAGGAACTATTATCTTTGTGTAATCTTGGCTACACTCCATCTTAGATATCTGTTTTTATTGCATTATTTACAATGCTTTCAGACAGAAGTTTGAGAGAAGAAGTTGTCTTGGTGGTGTGGAAGTAAAGTAAAATAATTCCACTACGTAAAGAAGGCAGTGAATAAATGCTGAAAATTATTGACCCATAAGTATCTAAACTCAAAGCATATTTTCCTGACAGAGAACAGCACTATCAAGACAGTTTTTAAGCTTACTGAGTAGGTCTCCTCATGTCTGATAAATGTCAATATACAGAAAATGTTTTATTTTTCTTATTTCTTCAAAGGCCTTTCATAATATAGATCATAGGCTGTTCATAAGAAAATTAAAGAGTCTGTTTCATCTTGCATATGATGAACAGTTTAACAAGTACCTGTTTAAATATACACTATCAGTTGCCTGAGAAAGCACTGTCTCCACTGCTTATTATATCAAGAAAGAAGAACCTTAAAGAGTCATATTTGGCCTCTTACAATTTGCCATATTTAAATCATCTCCATGTAGAATAGCATACATTAATACTAGTATCTGCCAACTCTGCACTGTTGCATGACAGTATTAAATAGTTTAATAAAACCTTACAGTTTGGTTTTGGTGCGCACGCGCGCATGCACGCACGCACGCACGCACACACACACACACACACACACACACACACACACACACACACACATACAATTTGAGATTTGATTTACACATACACATAGGAAAGGCTGGCACAGATTTACTAACTATGCCACCTTTTGTCCAGAGTATAAGGTACTTTCACTGCCACCAATCAGTTACTATAAGGTTCTTAAAAGGGTATCCAATTATACTGAGTGAAATTAATATTAATACAAATGGTAATGTTGACAAAATAGCCAGCCTTCAGGAGTTGCCACTGTGTCTCCAATAGATGTAAGTAAGATGTAAAATATTCTCTAAAAGGACCAGCCACAATGAAAAGTTTAAATATATTTAATAATAAATAGTAAAAGAAGATGAAAATACCAAATATCTATTTATAGTAAACACCAGAGTTTTAATCACAGGAAATATTAAAAATAACACCGATGAATAGTCACACAATTACAGAAAAACAATACTTAACTAACCTCACTATATTTTTCTGACTAATCTAAAGAATGCTATTCCCCTCATCCATTTACTAGAGCAAGGCAAGATGAAGCAGGTGAGGGATCCTTATATGTCAAGTTCCAGAAGCAGACTGCCAAGTCTGACTGACAGATTTCTCAATATAATATCTAGATATTATTTCTGGAATAACTTATAGAATGACATCACATCTGGTAATCTGACACTGTTTCCCACACTATCACCAACACTATAAGCTGTCAGGACTTTAGCACCTGTGTGTTACCATACACACAGACAGAGCTTTGCTTAGATCTGCTGAAGCTCCTGAAACTCATAAAACAATTTCAAACCTCTACCCTTCTAGAGTAGCAATTAGCTCTTTGATAGAAACAATAAAGTTCACTTCCTAATACTTGGTTTCCCAGACATTGTGTCTCTGGCTGCAACCAGAGCTATAAGACACAATCTTTACGGCTTAATTTAATTTTAACAGGAACTGATGGGAATGTATTTTTCAAAGTTAGCTGGGACTGAGATTAACCTCTTCTCTTCCAGTATCCTCTGTTAAAACATATACATTTAAACAGTTACAATAATGCATGTACATCTCTTTGCTTTCCAGTAGGGCACACTGTTAATACATTTTTAACACAATCAACTTTACAAATAGCATTTTCAACACAAGCATCTGTACAAATCAGTTTGCTATTCAAATGACATATAATTCTTTACTAAATTCCAGCTAGTTGTGCTGGCATGTGTTACACATCCACTGACCTAATACTGCTGTACCTTTTGTGCTGTCGAAAGTGCTGAAGCTGATGTATCATGTTTCTGTTCTAAACGTAAACATAATAATAATAATAATAATAATGAGTACTAAAGCCAAATCTTAGATTGTTCTCCTTCTTAAGGTGGCTGATGCAAATAGACAGTGGCAAAACCAGGAGTTTCAAAATAGTATGTCAATTTACACATCAGTCTCCAGATTGTAGCCCTTGACCCCACCTCTCTGGATGCTGCATGTTTCTGGGTAGCATAGTTTGTTAACAAAGCACTACTAATGCAAAAACATTGTTTCACAGCAAGAAGTAAAAGACTGTACCCCCCCCTCAAATGCACAAGAAGTAATATCAGAAACATCAGGTTGATATTTTCAATACTTTACCTTATTCGTTTTGCTTTTAAATATCCATCACACAGACTCATTTTTCTGTAGTGACATTATTTCATCTTCAGGTCTTATGTTTGATTCTCATATTCTTCTAAACTAACTTAATTTTATTTATTATATTTTTCTAAATGCATTTACTTAATCCACTGTGTGTTAAGTCCATCTTTTATTTTCTGTTTTCTCCAGACCTACTGTCTCCAAACTCACAACCATACCTTAGCCTTCTGTAACATTCATTGCTTCTTTTCCTGTCATTGTTCTGTGCTAGCCTCACTGCTTATTTTCTATCTCTTGCACAGAGAACCATGTGTACAAAGTCAGGCTGGCAAAACAGCTACAAGTGATTAAGGTTGTTGCAGACCTACATTTTTAATAAGGGAAGTTTCCCCTGACCTACTGTAAGAATTCCAAATATTTACTTATTTATTTTATGGAAACTTTTTCTTACATTGCTTCATCTGACTTCAGATTGCCATACTTCCTGGCTAATGATATTCCTGTCCTTAGAGGCCTCCATGCTATATTGGCACACTGGTTTGATCCATACAGGAGAGATGTCTCCCTTTCCAGAATGCCCTCCACTTTTGGAGTCCTCTGACATTCTCAGTTGTAGTTTTCTAGGGTTCCTTATGCTATGGGCATCCAAATGGGATATGGACAGACAAAGAGCTGTCTGCTGCAGTTCAGTATTTTCCTTTGGCTCTGTTCATAGTGTTCTGATGTAAATCCATAAGCTAGGCACATATGGCAGTATAATGTTTCTGAGGATATTCCCACCCGCAGTCCTTAAGGTGACCATGCATCTTCAACCAGTACACCTCCCAGGCCTGGCAATTGTTTCTAGACCTGGCCTTCAACAGGACTAGACACTACCTCACTGGCATAATCTCTCCAGCCAGAATAGGCATTCCCATTGCCCCTGCCAATGAAGTCAGGTGGCTGAGTCATTATTTAAACGCAGGTGGCCTGAGCTTCATGCTTCTACTAAAATGGTCTGGTGAAGGAATTCAAATTCTTGATGCAGGGAGTCTTAAATCTTGTGTAGCTGAGCAGTAGAATTTATTGGATGCACTGATTTTCACAAATTATGTCTCAAGCACATATGTCTTACTAAGTTATATGATTACTAGGAGCAGACAGAATAGATAAAATTGTCAACTAACTGCTTAGTTACTCTGTGAACACAGAAACAGCCATCTTTACTAGCTAGTACACTGACATTGTGGTTCTCCTACTGACCAAGGCTGCTGAGGAGATAATTAGTGTGCCAGTCTGTTAAGCTGAATGTAGTCATTTACTGCAGTTTAAGCTAAATTTCTGCTGCATCTAGCTGAAACAACTTTTCGACCCTGACAGTTTTCCTGAAATACAGATGCTGGCATAGATACTGTCTGACTGATCACCCTAAGTACTGTGCTTTTAGATCTTCTTCAGGTGTTCCCGCAGATATATTGCAATACCTTATTGTTCACTGTATAGCCTTTGCATACACTGCTAGTTGTATTTCTGATACTACCATGATTCCCTCCCTACTGCAGGGGGCTTCATGTTTTAGCTTGATTACAAAATATTAGAGCAGACCATACCTCTCAACTGTCCAGATTTTCACAGAATGTCCAGATTTTTCACACTTACTTTTGGTCTGCTCCTCATAAAATTTGTGGGTTTCTGGCAAATCGTTGAGGACTGAAGTTAGTAAAGTAAATAATACTAAATAATGACAGATATTAGAGTTTCAGGCTTCATATCCTTTAAAAATATATAATAATGCAACATCTGCCATTCAAGCAACTAAGTTTATAGGAGCAACATTTAAAATCTGTCCCTATTTTTGGGCCTTCGTCCCCCCATTATTTCTGCCTTTGTGCAGATTTCTTGTGATGAAAGGTTGAGAAGTATGGTGCATAGATTGAAATTGCTTGAAATCAGCTGGACTGAACCCTTCTAAGTCACATCAATACCTTAAAACATCTTCATAGCACTTCCTGGTAAACCTGTACATTCTGTTTTTTTCTTGTTAGTGTACATGAATTTGCCTGTAACATTTGCCATGTGTATCTGTTTAGTCCCACTGCACACTTTATTAAGTCTCACATCAAACATCATATAGTTTTCAGTGCACTGATTTGTTTGTCTGTATAACCTTCTCTTCGCTGAAATTTTATTTGACCGTTTGGCTCTGTGCCTTCTCAAGTGTTTACTAATTTTAAGCCATCTACTTTAGCCTTCCCTTACATTCATTAGCTTCCACCACTAACGCTCTCTGTCAGTTTTACATGCACATGCTTTGCACGTTTTGCCTTTAGATAACTCTGAAGTTATTTTCTGCTGTATGGAAGTTTTCTTTCACATGTTGTTTACCACTGCAGTGAAAACAAATCAAGTTATCTCTTCCCATTCTAGTGACCCACCAACCTGCTTCCGTAATCCCACTTGTACATTGAGTAGTTTAGCAGGCATTCATACCTGATGCACTGCTTATCAAGTAAATGCATCCAGGTATCTTATCCCTGTTGACCATAATGTTTCTAAAGGGCAGTGTGAGTGACACAGATTATTCCTTCTTGGTTACAAACCTCTGCTTGCACTTCTTACTGCTGTAATCCAGGACTGTCCTCAGGTATTTTGAGAACTGTGCAGAATTATCACCTCCCTCCCATTGTTACTGGTGTGATCTCAGCATGACTGTAACTACCATTACTCTGTCTACACCCATAAGGTTCTCAACTAAAACATAACACTGTAACTTGGGCAGGTAATCTTTCTGATGGATTATTGCAGTGGTTGAAGCCTGAAGAACTTTGTTAAAAAGCCCCATACATGAATGCTTTACTACTCTATTGCAACTATACCATTTTCACATAAGCTCCATCGAAGTTAGGCATCAGGTGTGTACTTTATGAAAAAATGTGAGGATGTATGGACTTCTTTTAATGCACTGAATGGGAGAAGGGAAAAACCAAGCAATAGCGGTCACTGAAACCTTAATGAAAATTACTCAAATGTTCCTAGAAGAGCTTAGACAGGATTGGAAAGAGAGACTGGATAAGCAATTCCCAAAGAGACAATGGGGGATATATGTTTATTTCCCAAATATGTAACAACGTTTAAAAGATTCAGGATCTTTGCCTGGAGGTGTCTGTATAGGTATTTTTATACCCCAAGCAGACTCCAAAGAATTTTTCCTCAGGTGGACAGCAAATGTTGGAGGTGTGACAGGCAGGAAAGAGGTGGCTGGGAGCATATTTTTGGGGAGTGTACGCGGAAGCTCTGTTGGAGATTCTGGGTAAGCAGATAGGATTGACTGGCGTGATGATTTTTTTGAGCTATGATACAGACTCAGAATTGCCTAGATATAATAATGACTTGCTGAGTCTAATTATGGTGGCTGCCAAAAAAGCAGTTACTATAAAATGGAAATCAAAGACTAGACCAACTTTATTAAAAGAACTGGATATAGTAACAGAGATAAAGTGAATGGATTTTGCATCTTTAGAAAACTGAAGGAGCAAACTACACAGGAAAAATGGGATTGTGAGAACAATATATGCAAAGAAGGAACAAGGTTTAAGTGGCCAGATTTGAATGAGCCATATGATGATTAACTGACAATGACTGGATAGATTATAAGTGATGTATAATGTTTGCAACTACAGTTGTTTCAATAGTGTCTGTGATGTATACCATTTGCAAATAAAGTGGTATCAATGTTGTTTTTCATTTATATAAATGCAAGATTGCTTATGTTATACATGGTCATTTAATAAAGATGTTTATTGGGAAAAGTGTTCCTATTCTTTTACACTTTTAATTTAAATCAACAAATTATCTGATTTGGCATCTCCCTATATGTCATCAGGGCTGTGTTCCCAGTCCTTCCTATGGTTCCACTTGTCATCAACCTACTAGATGATTCAGGTTTACATCATATTGTTAGAAAAATATACCTAAAACAGTTACCAAAATAGCATATGGCTCACAAGACCACATTTTTCCTCTCCAGTGGAATAATCTTCCACTCAAAATGTGTAGCCAAGTCAAGTGATAGACACACAACAGCATTGAATCAGAATAGTAACATACCAAAAGCATGGGGTCATGTAACAACAGCACTTCTAAATATATAACTTTCCAGAATAAAAAAAATAGTTTTACGTTACTTTGGAAGTCTGCTACATATATTATTTAACTGAAGTATATTTCATACAATGTTCTTTAACATGAGATTAAAATGAACATAGAATTCACCATCTTCAGTAATCACATGGCATTGTTGTCAGTGTTTTTCTAAAAGGCCTGTTATGACTAAATGAAACAAATGTGTTTCACTGAAGCACTAAGCAATGTAGGGAAAGAGAAATGTAATATCATACTTAGAATTACAACTGCATAATTATGCAATAAACTAAAAGAATGTAGTACAAATAATTTTTGTATAATAGCTGTAAAGTGATTGAATATTTTGCTTTTTAATATTTATCTTTCTTCCTTAAACAGTATGCAGTGGTGCAATCCTGTTTGTTTGTATGATATATATATATATATATATATATATATATATATATATATATGTATGTAACATTTGGAATCTTGAAATACTGAAATGTCGAATTTCAGTATCTCGAGACCAAATTGTGAAATCTGCAGTTGCGCGAAACTGCAGAATATCGAACCTGGAAATGTCGAACTTGCTATACTGATGGCACGTTAGGTAAGTGTTATGTTTTTTAAAGATTTTGGGGAGGGTTTGTGAGTGTGTTGGGGAGTTTTTGGTGTGGATTAGGGTAGGTAGGTAAGAGCGTGAGTGTGTCAGTGTTGAGAGTGGTGGTGTTTGTATGTATGTGATGTGTGTTTATGCAAGGGGGGTGTAGAATTTGTGGTGGTGGGTTTTCTGTCTTTTGGTGTTTAGTGCGACCTCGGAGTTAGTTTATGTAAGTAGTGGGGGTGTGGGTGGCGCAGCCCTCCACAAGGGGGTGCAGGGGGGCTTGCCACCCTGCTTATAGGAAGGGTAGGTGTGTGTGTTTGTTTTGTTGTGTCCGTGTGTGTTGTTTTGTTTTGTTGTAGTGTCGGGAGGTAGGTGTATTTGTGTTTGTATGTGTGGTGTAGTGTTTTGTTGACGTTCGCGGTTTTGAATTTTGTGGTTTTGGTTTTCGGGTTTATGAGTTTTCGGCTTTATAGTCTCGAGATACTGAAATTCGATATTTCAGTATTTCGAGATTATAAAATGACTCTCTCTCTGTATGTGTATATATATATATATATATATATATATATATATATATATATATATATATATATATATATATATATATATATATATATATTCTGAGACCTTTTCTCCCTGGATCCCCTCTGAAAGTAAAGTTGTCTTTACCCAGTAAGCCTATTACAGTCAAAAATATAAATAAACAAATAACACCAATTTTCTGTAGAGCTTCACTTTCTTAGTTATGTGCAGCTTTCAACATACTTTCCAAGTGTTAATTTAAAAAGCAGAACAACATCCAACTAGTTGGCAAAATTCTGAAGTGCTAGGATATTCAGACTTTAAATCTATGCTTGTTTATGACAAATAAGAATTTCCATGTTGTATATACTGATTTGGCATTCAAATGCTAGCTACAAAGCTAAATGAGTGAGCAAACAGACCGTCAACCCCTGAAAATTCAAGAAATTCATGAAATCTTAATATGTGTATTAATGGGTTTCTATATCTGACCTAGTATGTTCAGTAGGCATTTGTTATATCCCAGATAATGATACTGACATTTTCAGTAAAATGTGTAAATTAAAATATTGCAATGCAACTAATAGAATGTGAGACAAAAAAATGATTCACCATAAAAAAGTAGTCGTAGCTACAATGACAAAGCAGTACCTGTCAAACTGTGTTGATGATATATCCTATGTGAAAATTACTGCTTTTCTTGAAGGCACAGCTTGTTTTTCTCTGAGATATCTGTGAAAAAAGAAAAAAAAATCATACTGTTAGTATGAGCTGTAGTGATCCTGGGGCTACTTTTTCAAGAAGAACAGAACTGTGGGTAAGATTGCAGGGGCCAGCACAACCCCGCACAGAAAATGTTTTTTTTTTTTTTTGTACTTCTGTATGAAAATTATTTCCTCTAAAAACTGTTTATTGAAAACTGACTGCATCTTAACTGGTGTCAGTCACAGTATCTTTGATGTATTATACTGTACATGCAAGGGATGCATTATAGAAATGATAAAATAGTGCATTCTGACATTTGATAAACCAGTAGTGTTAATGTTGATGTTAAGGACCAACAGAACCTTGGTTTGGAAACATAATCAAGAAATATTTAAATGCATGTGAATCACATTCACTGTAGGAGACAGAGTGCTTCTGCCAAATGTAAAGATGTGTAGGCCCAGATCCTACAATACTTTTAAAGATGTTTACGCCCCAGATCCTACAATACTTTTAATGATGTGTAGGCCCAGATCCTGCAATACTTCTAAGTCTTAGTTTAAGATTCTTTTAAATAAGTAAGTCAAAAAAGAAAATAGGCTTCATGCAATTCATGCTAACAGGAACATATTTTTTGTTCAGTACAAGAAACAAAACTATCTACTTAACTATCTAGGTCAAATGTAGATAAAGGAAGCAGTTTTTATTCATTTTTATTCATCACAGTTGGCCAAATACTAACTCACTTCTATTGCTAACAATGGTCTTGTTGTTTGGGTGAGACTATTACATCCTGTTATGGCAGTTTTTCACTTTTAACCAATGTTGTGTGACTAAGGCTAAGTATATAAGTATAGGGTCTATATTAAATCAACGAATGCTTAAAAAAGCGAATGCTGATTTATCGACCCCATGTAAGCGAAAGCTTACAATCCCGAACACTCGGAACAGCAATTTTTTTTCCCAGGGAAAAAAATTGCTGTTCTACAAAAAAATAATAAAAATAAAAACTTTAAAACATTACATAAAGTGGGGGGCTTTGCCCCCCATGCCCCCATACTTAACTATACCAACTCCGAGATCACACTACCTTGACGAAAATGTGAAAGTAACAGAGGCAGCCAAGCGATTTCTTTCCCAGGGAAAGAAATCGTTTATATGCCATTTCGCTATTTTGCTGTTTCTTGCTTTCAAGTTCGATCAAGATGCATTTGAAGGATTGTGTCTTTGATTATATAATAGGAGCCCTACGTATAGGGGTATAGGTGGTGGTAGGGGGCTTACCCTCCTCCAAAAAAGGCCTTTTTTTTGGGGGGGAGCTTACATAGGGTTCAGTTTGGGAAAATTAACAAAACATAAATTGTTTCCAAGTGATTCAAATTAACATAGCTAAGGTTTCTAGTCAGTCTTTCATATCAGTTAAACACCATATGATGATGTCAGAATTAATTTTAGTAAAATACAACACATGCTTGATTTCTTTTCTTTAGAGAAGGATCACTGTTTTTCTTAAAATAAGGAAATAAGAGCACCATCAGAACTGCAGCAAGTAATTCCCATTTTACAAATTCATTTATTTTTCATAATTCTGATAATAACTTGTCCTACATATGTCTAAGACTTTCTCTGGATATGATGGAACACATGTTAATCTGGTTAAATTAGGAAGCAGTGTACTGAAACTGTCTTTTGCTTTTTTTTTTCTTTCTTTTTCTTCTTGAGAGTTATGGTTTTATAGTCTCATGGGTTGCTACTAGACAATAGACCAGTTAAGCCTTTTGAAGCCTGGCCACAGCAGTCCCACCTGTGCATCCAAAGAATCACTCTCCCTTGCCTATAAGGGATAATTAAGTTAGCCCTGGGGCACAGTTACAGTTTTCTATCCATTTATCTTTGTTAGAGTTAAAGGTAGTGAGGGATGTGCATAGATGTTTATTAGGCTAATGACCACTGGGTCCTTTTAAAGCCTAGCCATGCATCACAAGCTTGTGACAAGTTCCAGACCCTTGGTAATCTAAGCAGGGGCATGGGAAATGAAACATTTACAGAGGCCTAGGAGATAATTTGTTTATAGGCTGCCTATGTCTATTAGAGGTATAATTGCCAAACAAGGGATGAATTTCTGGTTCCCCATCTAGTCGCCCAAGATGCACTTGAATTGGGTTAGGGAGAAGCTATGCTTCACGTGTATGGAGACCCTGTTCCAGAGAAGGAGAAGTTTCAAGGACACATATTTGTCTCTCCAGCAAGTCCTTTTTATATCACAGGCAAGGTTATATAGATCAGAGTGTGTGATATATCTTTAAGAAGCATTTCAGTCAGTGGGCACGTGTATATAAGTACTGAGCATGTGCAAGCAAGAGTGCCATTTTGAGTGAACAGCCAGAGTGAAAGCAAGTATGAGTGTAGTAGTCAGTCAGGTAGACAGTTTAAGTTCAGTGTTCCAGTCATCCATCCTGATGTGTTTGTGTGCAATAAACTACTTAAAAGAACACCCAAGCCTCATCGTCAAAATGGCATCCAGAGTCAAAACCATGAGGTATCATCATCTTACACAAGACAAGCGACATGGTGTCAGAATGGGATCCAGAGTCAAAACCATGAGGCGTGTACTTAGAAATGGAGGAATATACAAAAGTGGATCCTCCTAAGCTCAAACGACTTGCAAATTGGTCAGAAACGAATTCCAGGCACTAAAACTCGCTTAAATGTTTTTTTTTTTTTTTTTACAACAAATGTAAAATAAAGCATTCAGAAAGCTAAAAACGAATTTCCAATTAAGCAAAATGTTCAAAACTGTGACATATTGATAAAAATATTCAAAATAATTATGAAAATGTTTGAAACAATGTCCAAATCATGTAAAATGTACAAAAGGGGGAAATGACCATATATTTTTTTGTTATGTTCTACTTTTTCACATCAACTAAAGTTATTTGAAGTATCCAAAGTGTGCAAAGTGTTGGCAAGTGTGTACAGTATTACAGTGCAGTTATTTCTCAAAGTACAGTAATTTCAAAGAGATTACTGTGCATTTGAATATTATTACAAGTACGTGATGTGTGCATGTTCATACATGACTACAAAGTTTGCATTGTGTTTAAACATAATTTATTGGCATGGCAGAAGGCTTTCGCAGACCAAGTCCACTTGTGTTTGATAGCAATATTGCAGAAAATTGGAGTGTGTTTCAGCAGGAGTACGATATTTTCATACAAGCTACTTTTTCTGACAAAGACGCACATACAAAGGCATTTATTCTGCTTAATTTTGCTGGTTGAGAGGCCACTGAAACAGGGCATTCATTTGTGTATGCACCTGCTGTGTTTGTAAGGGAGGGAGAAGAACACCATATTATGGTACCAGCTAAAATGCGGGAAGACCCTGAGTGCTTAAAACGTAAACTGAAAGAAATATGTAACCCACAAACAAATGTTACAATGGAAAGGCACTTATTTTACACAAGAGATCAAAAGCCTGGTGAAACTTTTGCAGCATATATAACCAATTTGAGAAATAAGGCTAAAACATGCAGATTTGGTGATCTGGGGATGAGTTGATAAAAGACAAGCTTGTGTTTGGTATTAATAATGATACAGTGAGAAATATTTTGCTTCGAGACAGTGATTTAATGTTGAAGAAGGTGGTTGAGATTTTGTCAGATATATGAGCTTACAGAAATATGTTTACAAATGAGAAAAGCATGCACATGGCTTCTTCTAGTGCTAATGTAGATAGTATGCATCACAAGGTTAAAAGATACAGGCCTAAGGGTGTGATCACTTCAGCAAAATCCAGAGAAGCTTCAGTAAGGCCTAGGGTACACACAGTAAAGCACAGGGGTGACTCAGCAAAACCTGTAGCCAACCTCATAGTCAACTGCAGCAATTGCGGTGGTAATCATGAACCCAAACAAGAAAAGTGCTTAGCTTTTGGTCAGCAGTACCATTCTTGTAAAAAGTGGGTGGAATCATTTCAAAAGGTTTTGTAAATCAAATAAGGAACATTATTTTATTAAAAAAAGTGTATTCAAAAAGGCAAGTTGATCAATTAGAAAGCTGCAACCCTACTTTTTATGTTGATGGTGTGCCTGGTGGAACAGTCAATGTAGTAGATTTGTGGGCAAAAAATTAAATCTTTTGTACTGTTCGGATTAATGAGAGACCTGTAGAGGTCAAAACAGATACTGGTTCAATGTTGAATTTTATGTCAGCAGAAATGTTTGCTAGAGTAAGTGCTGGAGAACAACCTGATTGGCAAAGTGTGCGAAGCTTGTTGCTTATGGTGGTGAAGAAATTCAAACCGAAGGCTCAGTAGTACTTTCATTTTACTCGCTTGGAACAGCTACGACTTGCAGTTTTATGTAGTCAAGTGACACGTCATGTCATTATTAGGCGGCAGAGATAGTTTGAAAATGGGACTACTTTTATTTAATAAAGAAGCCCGCCATGTAAGCTTGAAAGAGAATGGCTCAAAGTTCGCCAAAACGATTTTTTCTGAGTTTGCCAATATTTACAAAGGCAAACTAGCAGTTGTGTACTCCTTGAAGTTAAACCCTGAGGTAAGCCCAGTTATTAGACCAGCAGGGAAAGTTCCAGTAGCTATGCATAACAGAGTCAAAGCTGAGCTAGACAGAATGGTGCAGCAAGGAGTAATTTGTCCAGTAAAAGAACCAACTGGAGGGTATCTGCCATGGTAGTAGCTCATAAAAAAGCTCAGATGATATCAGAATATGTTTTGATCTAAGAGATTTGAACATAGCACTAAAAAACACCTCATCATCCCATGCTGCCTTCATACCAAATGCCACTGTTTCTTCTGTCTTAGATGCAAAAAGTTCATTTTGGCAAATTTTGCTTGATCGCATATCTTCTTTACTAACCACATTCAGTACACCATTTGGAAGGTAAAGGATTTCTGAGAATGCCATTTGGAATAAATTCTGCCAGTGAAATCTTTCAAAGTGCGATGGAACACATTTTTGTCTGACTATCCATATGCTATTATAGTAGATGATATTCTTGTAGGAGGCAATGGTGAAGTCAGACATGATAGAAACCTCAAAAAAGTTCTGGAAAGAGCTTGTGAAGTGAATATTAAGCTGAATCCTCAAAAATGTCAATTCAGGCTATGAGAAGTTACTTATCTGGGTCATTTGTTTACCAGTTCAGGCTTATGACCAGATCCTTCCAAGCAAACAGAAATTCTTGAGATGCCAGCTTCAGACAATGTCTAAGCCTTACAATGTTTTCTTTGACCAGTAGCCTATGCATTGAGAACTCTTACCCAAACCGAGATGCATACGCCTAGATTGAGGAAAGAACTCCTGACAATTGTGTTTGCATATTTGAAGTTCCATGATTATATTTATGGCCGACCAATCCAGAGAGAAACTGACCACCAACCTCTAGTCACTATTTCGAGAAAGCCAATGCACACAGCTCCTGTTGACTGCAACACATGACTCTCAAATTGCAAAAGTACAATTTCAATCTTATTTACACAAAAGGCAAACTTCTTTATTTTGCTGATACTTTATAACGATCGCCCAGAAAAAAAAACAATGAACAGCATGAGAATGAGCAACCTGATTTTGAAGTCATGGAAGCGAAAACCTTTTTTCCACACATCTTGATGAGCTTATAACTCACACTGCGTCAGATCCAATTCTTCAAAAGGTCCACTACTTTATCAGTCGAGGATAGCCTTTAAAGCAATCTTGTTTACCCGTAGATGTGCAGAAGTATTTTCCCTGCAGAGATAAGATTTTGTCCGATAATGGCATCATCATGAAAGGTCCTAAAGTAATTGTTCCAAAATCCTTGCAACATGAGTATATTAAGATCTTGCATTGTGGCCACCCAGGAACTGATTCTACCAAAAGAAGGGTGAGAGGTCTAGTATTTTTTCCTTCTATGTCAAGAGATATAGAGAAAGTATTTTCATCTTGTTCTGTTTGTAATAGTACAAAAACATATCAACAAAAAGAACCACTTCATTTAAGTCAGATTCCTGAACTACCTTGGTCGACAGCAGCCACAGATACGTTCAAGTGGAATGGTCAGCATTACTTGGTGTTAGCTGACTCATTCAAATTGGTTCAAGACTGACTTACTTCCTAACCTAATGTCCAATGCTGTCATTACTAAGTTGAAGAGACATTTTTCTGTCCATGGTAGTCCACACAGAGTCCTTTCTGACAATGGTACACAATTTACAAGTCAGCAGTTCAAAAAATTTGCTGAAACATGGGATTTTGTTCATATTACGAGTAATCCTGTGCACCCACAGTCAAATGGCTTAACTGAATGTGCAGTTCAAAGTGCAAAACAGCTGATAGAGAGATCCAGACGTGACAATATCAATGTTTTTCTAAACTTACTTAATCTCAGAAACATTCCTAGTGATAATCTATTTGGTTCACCTGCTCAGTGACTTATGTCGAGACAAACCAGAACCACATTACCTATCAGTGGCAATTTGTTGGTTCTGTGTGCTAAAAACAACAAAGCAGTGAAAGTCCAACTCCCAAAAAAGCATTTGTCCCAGAAATCCTACTATGATAAGATCGGCAAACCTCTCAATCCATTAAAAGAAGGGGAGATAGAGAGGATGCGGACAACAAAAGGTTTTGATCAGACTGGACTTATGAAAAGTTTTTCTGATGAACTGAGATCCTGCATCATGGAGTCACAGGGAATGGAATTTAGACAGAATTAGAAGCATTTACTGTCAGTGTCCAAGGCAGTGTTACAGCATCTTGCCTGTAATAAAGACTCTAATTCTCAGAGTGACTTATCCAATGTTCAGAGGAGATTCTGTTAGCTATACCTGTTCCTGAGAATATCTCTGAAAGTCCAGAAGCAGAACATTTCCCAGTGACTGTCTCTGTTGCTAAATCCAGTCTTAACTATTACTTTATAATATCAGGTCACATTTCCAGACCTAGTTCCAGATACACAGCAACCTGGACATAAATGTTATTTTGTTTATTATTGTCTGTATATGTTGCATGCTTATTCAAATGTCACTGTCAATGTTACACAGCTTAGCAAAGAGGGAGGATGTAGATCAGAGTGTGCGATGTACCTTTAAGAAGCATTCCCGTTAGTGGGCACACGCATGTAAGTACTGAGCACATACAAGCAAGAGTGCCATTTTGAGTGAGCATGTATGAGTGTAGTAGTCAGTCAGTGAGTTCATTTAAGTTCAGTGTTCCAGATATCCATCCTGATAATCATACCATACATCAATCTTAATAGCCTTCGGTCCTCGTGCAGGACACTTATTCAAACAGTCAAATCCTGTAACTCTGGAGGCGATGCTCTATTTGCCAATTCCATTGGTAAGATATGGAACTCCCTCCCTCCCAGTATTACCACCATCACCTCCTTACCCCACTTCAAAAAAAGTCTAACCCACCATTTCCAGTCTCATTGGCTTTGCCAGTGCTCATACCCAGATTAACTTCTTCCTATTAGCTTACTTCATTTTCTCCTCTATCAAGCAATCTCCTTCTGTTGATCTCTCCCTGACCTTCTTTCTCACCCCCTAAATTTTCTTCCTTTCTTCTCTATTCTACCTATCACTCTTATCTCTCCTTGGAAAAAGTTTGACTTCCTAGTATACGTATAATTACTCTTTTGTCTGTCTCCATCTGTTTCACAGTGTTGTCTTGTCAATGAAATTATCCAGCAGATAAATTTTTTATTAATCACATATATGATATGCCCTTTTTTCTTAAACTTTGTTTGTTACTACAATAATGTATTAATATGTATCTATTTAACTTGTATGTAATTTTACTCTTAATGTGGAGCTTTTCTCCCCGGGCCTCCGCTGAAAATGGACATATATCCAGTCGGATTTCTCCCGGTCAACAAATGTAAAATAAATAAATAAATAAATAAATATGTTTGTGTGTGATAAGCTACTTAAACGAACACCCAAGCCTCATCGTCTTATTCAGATACACAAGATGAAAGACAGTTTAAGTCTTTAGAATGGATAATTCTGGTGCTGTTTTTTTATAACAACACATATCTTTATTAAATTTTCAGTTATACTATAGGCAATCATACATTTATATATTTATATATCTAAAAAGAAAATCATATTGACATATTTTTAATTGCAAATATTATACATCACTTATAATCTATCCAGTCATTGTCTTTCAAACATTACATAGTTCATTCAAATCCTGTCTTCTTTTAAACCTCATTCCTCCTCTAAATCATGGTTCTGAATGTATTGTTCCCACAATTCCCATTTTTTCTATGCAATTTGCTCCTACACTATTCTAAATATCCCATTTCCAGTTGTTTAATCTCTGTTATTACTTCTTACTTTTAGTACAGTTGGTTTAGACTTTGATTTTGATTTTCGAGTAACTGCTTTTTTGGGACCCACTATAATTAGACTCAGCAAGGCCATACTATGTCTATGCAATTCTGATTCTGTATCATGACTCAAAAAATATTTCCTTAGTTACACCAATTTGCTCACCCAGTATTTCTGATAGAGTAGCCTGCAGGGAATGTTTAAAGTCTTCCAACTTGTTATACTACCCAAAAAATATGTTCCCAATTACCTCTTTCTTCCCCATCATGCCTCCAACATTGGGGTAGAAAAATACCTAAGTAAACACATCCAACCATAGATCCTAAATCTTCTAGACTTTTTTGCGTAATTGGGAGTCATATCTATATATATATATATATATATATATATATATATATATATATATATATATATATACATATATATCCCTTTTGTTTCTTTGTGAATTGCTTATCTAGCCTCTCTTCTCAGTCCTTTCTGAACTCCCCTGATTGATTCTTATATTTATCATGTTATATTTTATATGCTCTACTAATTATCCCTTTTTTAACAGCAGCTTCTATTCTAGACTCTACAAAGAACTCCACCAGTGCTGGTCTTTCATTTAGGATCCACCTACCCCTTCTTTTTGTCTATACTCTGATATCAATCCTTGATAGGGGAGGCAATTTCTAGCCTACAGTCCAAATGTATTGCTGGACTCTTCCCACTCTATTACCCTTCCCTCTCTAATTATTTGCTCCCAATGCATTGGGTCCTTTTCAAGTTTTATCCAGCCCCCTCTTGTCTACTGTCTGTATCCCTAATTGCTGTTATCCCTATCGGCAGAATCTCTTCTCTCTGTTTCCATGTTGGCTTAGTTCTTAGAATACTTTCTGCTACTTTATGAATATAATATTCTGTATTGTTATTGTTATTCTCCTTAAGTTTTTACATCGAAAATCCCAGTCTCTACTTGTTTCTTGAGCTTCCCCCTGTCATCATCTCTTTCACTTTGAATTATAGCTTTCTGATTCAGCTATATATAGGAGCTGTTACCGTGCAGCTCTAAAATACCCATTCAAATCAGGTAATCCTAAACCACCTATTTCTTTTGGAAAGATCAGCTTATCCCACTTGACTCTGGCCATCTTCTCCTCTCCAGATAAAATCCTTCAACTCTTTATTAATTGCTATCCACAACTTCACCTCTGGTTGATACAAATATGTCTGCCCTATGTATAGAACTAAAAGGACTAAAACATTATAACTGCTATTATCTTTCTATCTATACCCATAAGGCAGAGCTTCCAATTTCTCAGTTTTTGTATTATCTTTTGTTTAGTTTCTTCCCACATATCTTTAGCTGCCATATTAGAATCCTTTTAATCCATACTCCTAAGTACTTCATTTTATCAAGTCTCCACAAATATGGGTATTGCTGAACCAGTTTGTGTGTGGATACATAGTGTACAGCTATTGCCTTTGTTTCATCTTCATTAATTTTGCATCCCCAAAAGACCTGAAACTCTTTCAAAATGTTCCACAACACCGAAATGCCCTTTCCTGTTTTTATCAGGTATAAAATGATATCTGCAAATAAATCCAGCTTATCTTGTCTACCATACCAATTATATGCTTACATTTTTGTGTCCCTTATTTCTTTGCCAATAGTTCTAAATGTAACACCAATAACAAAGGAGAAAGACAACACTTCTGCCTGGTTCCTCTGCTGAAAGAGAACTTATCAAAGAGGAACACCTCTGAATCTTCATATACAGTATCCTGCTAATCAACCTTATAATTTTATCAGGGAATGAAAATGCTTCCATTGCCCTACTCAAAAATCCCATCTTACTCATCAAATGCTTTTTCTGCATAAAGACACACTGACAACAGTGGTATTTACTTATGTTCTGCATCCCTCCGGATCATTGTTGTTGTATTAATGTTGTCAAATGTTTGCCTCACCTCCACAAAATCACACTGATCCATAGCTATTAATTCTGACATCACCTTTGAAATTGTTTTAGCCAGTTTAGACATACACATTTAATAATCATGGTTTAGAACTGAAAGAATGGGCCTATATGAAGCTGGATCTGATGAGTTTTTAACATCTATAGGTATTACAGCCATGACAGCTTTCTCGCAGGAAGCTGGGACTTCTCCTCCTTTTGCACTACTGTTAAACAAAACCTTCAAGATCTTTATCATTTTTTTCCTTCCTAGCTTCCAGACTTCCACAGGAATGCCATTTATTCCTGGGAACTTTCCTGTAAGCTGATTATACAGCACCATTTTTATCTCATCTCCTTCTATCCTACCCATTAGTAATTGAGCCTCATCTACCTCTAACTTTGGTATATTTAATTCTTCCATAAACATTTCAATTTGCACCTTTTCTTGATTTCCATATCTCTATGCTTTATAAAGATTTTCATAAAATTTCCAAAATATTTCTAATACCTCTACAGGATCTCTTGTTACCTTCCTTGTTATAGGCTGTCTAAGCTGAGTGACAACCCTTTCTGCTTTATGTTGCCAGAGTTGCTATGCAAAAAGCTTTTGAGCTCTGGAGTTATTAAAAGCAGTCTTTCTAAACTCATGCATATTATTGAGGTAATCCTCCAACAATTCATGCAAGTAAGGCCAGGCGCATGGCAAAAAGACCAATTAATATACACCAACACAGCAGCCAGCACTCCTCACACTATGGTGAATAGATAGTTAATAAATAGCACAATTCCTTACTAAGAAAACAATTTTATTTTGCCATAACAACATACTGGTTTTGGCTTAATTAGCCTTCATCAGTGCTTCACTGAAGAAGCAGAAAAAAGAATATTCTGAAAATAGCTGGATACAGCAGCTTGAATCTCAGGCCTACTTCTCAGCATTCCCTGATTGGTGGAATAACTTTACTCCTCTTCTGCCTGGTGTACAGTGAGTAATCATCTTCCACAAAAACTCTACTCTTTTCCACTTTTAGTAGTTTGTCCTTCTGTCACAGTTTTGTCAGAATCATCTCTTTCTGCTGGTAGTATTGCGTCTTTACTAGTAAATGTCTAGGTTGCTTTCTCATGGCCATGTTTGATTATACACAGGACATGCCCTTTCAAGTAACAACTCCTGCTGTAGAATACTAGCCCAGTTGCTTATTTGTGCTTTCATAAAATTAATACAGTCTGTTCTTTCCAGCTTCTCTGATACAACAGAAAATCTTGGGTTTTCCTTTTGTGCTCTGTTCTCTAATTCAATTATTTTTTGAAACATCTCTTCTTGAGCAGTCTCATATTCAGCCAGCCTTTACTTAATTTTGATCTCTGATTTTTGCACTTTTATCACCTCATCTGAATATCTCTTTAAAGCTTCTTCCATTTTTCCAGGCTTTTGTTATTCGAGTTGGTATATTCCTCCAGTGTTTCATTTATTTTAATCAGCTCAAAGTACATTTGACCTATTTTTTCCTGTAGGGTACTAGAATTTATGTCTTGCACCAAAGCTGTAGCTTGCACTGCTTTTTGCTGAACAGCTGTAGAATTCCTCCCAGTCAAAGTTTTCTCCTCGCCTTTTGTGGTGGAATTTATTCAGGATCTCTGAATTTCCTTTTTGCTGGCATTCAGGCAGTGCACTTACTATCCAGTAACTGAAATTTACCCAAAGAGACAAGTTCACTTACTCTCTTTTCTGAGTTCTGTTTTCACACTGGGAGAGCTGAAATTAAGCTGTTACTCAGTGAGCAACTATCTTAAAAGTCCCTGGTGTTGTTTGTTTTGTGAATATGCAGTAGGACATTCAGAGTAGGATCAGGAGATGCCTTGTATACCAGGCATAGATCTGCCATCAACAGACTGTAGAAGACAGAAATCAAAGATAGGGTTTTGAGGCAATCTGCAAAGGACATGTTATTACATCCTGTATACTTTTAGTGAGGAAGCTCTATGGATTTTTGAATTGTTGAATGTGCCTGGTTAGGAACATACTGAAGGGGATATTCTACTCAATGATATGTCTGATGAGTGCTAAATACTGTGTAACAATGACCTCCATGGACCTAGATTCCAGACCTCTGTTTACAAGTTGAGTAACATAATTGATTTCCTCACTACCGTAGACACATGATGGTCAAAGGTTAGATTACTGTCTATACACATGGATTTCACTGGTGACTGGCCTCTTTGTAGAGGTGGAATCCTCAATTCTGACTTCCTGGGTCCTGTCTGTGAGCCAGCTGACTATTCACAGGTTGATATAAAGGTTTACCTAACATCTTGAGTTAGTCAACAGTACCCAAATGAGGTGTTGTGTCAAATGCCTTGGCCAGATCAAGGTACGCAGTGTGAAACATTTTGCTTTCATCCACTGCTTGGGTGACCTTTTCTAAGAAGCCCACCAGGATTAGTAAGCATAACCTTCCTTTACCAAAACCAAACTAGTTTGTGTCCAGAAGCTAAAGGGTATTATTGATCATTTCCATAATAATTCTTTCCATGGCTTTGGATATGAGAATAGAGAAACCTAGGGATCTGTAGTTTCCAGGGTCTGTAAATGCTCCACCTTTGTGCAGAGGGATGACAGTTGCCATTCTAAATTCTTAAGGCATGAAGCCTGTTGGGATGCTATAGTTAAATAACAAATCCAGGGGTCCTCATAGGTCATATTTCATGCTGTTAAGAAGCCAAGCTGGGATATTGTTGGGACCCACTGATGCAGTCAGTTGGGGGGTATATTACGGTATTTTATGAGGTGGGAGGGGGAGTTATTTTATTGTGCCCTTAGCTGAAATTAATTTTACGATGGCCTTAGTTGAAATGTGCTTTCCTTTATAGAAAGTGGGAGCTTGCTCTAAAGATGGGGATTCTTTGAGAGAGATAACTGCTATGCCAGCAAGTCCTTTTCCATATAGATTTAGGTCCCTTTGATCTTGAATGTGTGTTACAACCTTTCTTGGGATATGCAATAGATCATACAAGACTGGGTCATTCACCTCACTGAAGGCCAGACAGAAGTCAGCATGTATGTGTCTACAGGAGTCAGAGAAGAAAGATGGGACATTTAGATGATCTGGGTAATAAAGAGAACTTATATTCATGATTGTTTTACTTCTGCTGAGGAAATACTGTTGTTTTTCCAGCTGTGTTTGGTGCACAGAAAGATACATACAAAAGGGTGCATTTTAGCATGGGCTTGATGATGAATGAGGAGAAACTAATGGTGAAGGTGATGATGATGATGGCTTCTGACTGACAGGAGATGTCCTAAGCAATAAGCTGGGTGAGACACACGATTTCCAAATGGCAATGCATGCATAGTCATTAAAGAAGAGGTTTGCCATGAAGGTTCTTATTTTATGGGGGTGTTGTTTATGTGGTAATTGTTTTGGGAATTCACGGATGACCATACTTTCTTCATCCTTTTCGATTTCTCCTATACCCTCCCACTGATCACCAGTACTAACCATTCTCAGACCCATCTTAATTTACTCACTTAATAAGCCTTCATCTTTTTATCACTTTCCTTCTTCACCTCAAATAAATACTTACCCTTTTCTAAACGCTGAGATGCTGTCTAACAATCACATTATGTTTCACAATATTCTGTCTTTTCTTTTCTTGCTTGATATACAAAATTCTTTTTCTTTGATTGCTATGTTTAACGTCTTAAACTAAAGTCTGTATATTTTTTTACTTTAAGTATTAACTGTATATTTTTTACTTCATGTATCTACTGTATTATGGAGCTTTTCTCCTCAGGCATCTGCTGAAAATGGGCTCCCAGCCCAGTTGGACATTTCCGGGTAATCAAATATAAGATAGCTGCAGACCATGATCGTGACACCACATTTGTTTACATTAGACCCTCTTAGGGGATGCATGTGGCTGTTGGAGAGTTGGTGATGGCTTCCAGCTTGTTCATATGTATATACTAGGCTAATGACCTCCAGGACCTTTATAAGCTCAGCCATGGAACCCATTCTGAATGCATTAGCTAGTAACATGCACATATTAATTTGAGGGGGTATGTTTGTTGGTGGGGTATGTAACAGATATGGGAGCAGGGCCGCAGATGAATTGATGATTTTGCATCCAACGGACAATGTTGTGTTTGAATACGACTAGGAAGAGATTCTGTTTCAAATGGATAGGAAGCCTATTCCAGAGCACATATTCTCTTTATGTTGCAAGCAAAGTTCATATCCATGGACCTAGTCTTTCTGGTGCTGCTTGTTTTGCTGATGTGCAAAAGCACCATCAGAGCTAGATCTAAGGATGCTTTATATGCCAAGCACAGCTCACTTGTCACCAATCTGAAGGAGACCGAGCATAGATACAGGGATCTAAGGTGATCTGTATAGGACAGTGTCTTAATACTTGTTATGGTCCATTACTTCAGTTATGAGGCTAATACAGTAAAGGAAGTAACAAAAGTCACCAAGGCACAAGCTTAAGCAATTTATTCAGCTAAAAGGATAAAAGTATTCAAACAAACATTCACTTACTAGCAGCAAGATGGTCTTCATTGCTCATTGAAAGAGGAATTCCAACTTCTAGCAATGCAGCTATCTGTTTAAATCAACACAGGCTATCATTCAAACCACACCTTTTGGCCACCTAACCTGGACTGAAACACTAAAGGTGGAGGCGTGTCCATATTCATTAAGGATATCCACACCTCCATGCTAGTTGCTCAGCATAATGCATCCGAGATTATCCAAGTGCAACTAACTCTGGGCAAGACCGCAATCCAAATTGTAGCTTGCTACAGATCCCCCACCATGCCCCAGGATTCCCACTCCTCATTTCTTGATACACTGGAAAATATTAGGGTGCAACCTAACACCCTAATAATGGGCGATTTCAACTACCCCACCATTAACTGGGAAAACTACTCATGTACCAACTCTTGTGCTCAATGTTTTCTGGAATTCATAAATTCCAATGCCTTGGATCAACTTATCCACAACCCCACCAGGGGCAGCAATATCCTAGACCTGGTCATTACCAACATGGGCAACCGGTGTTCCACACCAGAGGTCAATTCCTCATTGGTCAGATCCGACCACAAGCTAATCACCCTAGACATCCACATCTGGCCCCCACCCCCCATTAGGGAAACCACTGTAAAAAAAATTCTCCAAAGCCAACTTCACACTTCTTAAGACAGAAGTGGCAAACTTCACGACACCCATGCTGACGGACAATAGAGGTGCGACTGCTGAATCCTACACAAATGCAATTTATAAGCACTTACAAAAGTGCATGGATCATGCAATCCCTAACAGAACCAAGATGCTATCCTCCAAAAAAAGGAAGCCAATCTGGTGGTCACCTGCCATAAACAAACTCTTCAACAGAAAAAAAAACTGTTGCAAAAAAGAGTAAAATCCCATGACTGGAGGAACTCCCTGGTCAGCCTCAGTAAGAAGCTGAGGTCCCTCATAAAATCCTCCAGAGCTAGTTACAAAAACAAAATTGCCACTGATTCTAAAGACAAGCACAAAGCATTCTATAGCTATGTCAAGAATCTTAATGGCAACACTCAGATCTGCTCTGAGTTACAGCACAATGGCACTAAATATACAGAACCAACTGATATTGCCAACATCCTGGCAGATAGGTTCAGTGCTAACTTTACCCCCCTCTCATCCCCTAAAGGGTCCATCTCTATACCGGAAGAATGCAATGATCCTGTAATCACGGCTGCACAGATAAAAAACACACTCCCCAAGTCCAAGAACACAGCATCCATGGGACCTGACAACATCCCACGAACTACAGAATGAACTGACACCCCACCTAAGTACCATGTTCAATCATAGCCTCACCTCAGGTTTTCTGCCCACTGAATGGTGCACAGCAATGGTTATTACACTCCACAAAGGGGGAGCCACCACGGACTCCGGGAACTACCGCCCCATTAGCCTGATGAGCCTGCTCTGCAAGGCTATGGAATGTATTATTATGGAACTTATAAACAATGACATTGATAATCTCCAAACTCTGGCCCCCACCCACTTTGGGTATGTAAAAGGCAAATCATGTCTCCTAAACCCGATAGACTTTTTTGAAGTAGTCACCAAAGCCATAGATGATGGTGAGGTAGTTCACACAGCCTATCTAGATCTTGCCAAGGCTTTCAACACCATCCCCCACTCTGGAATTATAGATAAACCCACTAAACTAGGTATAAATCCCTATGTCACAAGATGGGTTGCCAACTGGCTCACTGACAGAACCCACACTGTGAAAGTAGAAGACTCCAAATCCAACTTCAGACCAGTGACAAGTGGAGTACCACAGGGTTCAGTCCTGGGTCCTCTTCTGTTTGGTATCTACTTCTCTGAAGTACAGGCTGACACAGAAGGTCTTTGGCTAATGAAGTTTGCAGATGACTGCAAACTAGGAGCCATAATCAAAACTCCTAACGATGTGGACATCCTACAAAAGGGTCTCACTGAGACAGATGCCTGGTGTCAAAGCCATGGCCTTAAGCTTAATGCCAAAAAGTGCATTGTCATTCCTTTTGGTAAAAACTCTGTATCCATGAACTGCCACATAGGTGGTAGTCTACTTAACACTGAAAGTGTGATAAGAGACCTTGGGACACAGGTGGACAGTAGTCTCTCCTTTGATAATCATATTGCCATAGTAGTCAGGAAATCCTTCTACATGGCACACCGCATCACAAAAGGTTTCTCATCCAGGAAAAAAGAGGTCATTGTTCCCCTCTACTTGTCACTCATTAGACCCATTATAGAGTACAATGCCCCTTTTGGTATGTACTTCACAAGACATCTACAACTGGAAAGGCTGCAGAAATACCACACAAAGAGGATTACTGGCCTCAAACAGATGCCCTACGTAGACCGTCTCAAAAAACTCCAGCTTTACTCCATCACATATCGCCTACTCAGGGGCAATCTCTGTCTAACGTACAAAGGTATGTCAAACCCAGAGCTGTTAGACATGCTCCATTAAAAAAAAAATCCCAATCCCTCCAAGCTACATGCTCTAGGGACCTAAACCTTGTCACCACAATAAACAGAACATGCTGGAGGGACAGATTCCTGTTCCAGAGACTTCCCATATTCTGGAACAAACTACCTGTTTATATCAAACAAAGCTCCTCATTAGCACTCTTTAAGAAAAATCTTGATGATTGGATGGGAGATAGGAAATTCAACCTGGGGATCACTTATGTGGCTCTACTCGACAGGGGCACAGGAAAATAATTTTCTTGGGTGGCTAAAGCCAGGGTACCTTTTGGCTAGGCTTATATAGGCCTTAGGGTCAATAGCCTAGTACCTACCTATGAACCACAGTGCAGGCACTGACAATGAAAATACTCAGTCCAAGCCAAAAGTCCATTGAAGATACAAGTCAAATCAAACTCATACAGACACTAGCATTAAAATGTGAAGTCCATGTTTAGGATCCTTGCTGTTGAGTTTGAGTCTGTTGCTGGCTGGTGGACATTTATAGTCTTGTATAAACAATACGTTCATGACAGTTTTGAAGTGATGGAATTTTAGAAATTACATAATTTCCTAAATTGTAAACAAGACTTGTATCATGTCTGATTTTATACTTTCAGTGCCTCTTTATGCTTCCTTCTAAAAGAACAGCTGACCATAAACTTGCAAAAGCTCCACTTCGAGCTGATAAACATTTTATTAGGTTAACTGAAGTTCAATGCACTAGAGTCATGCATGCTTCTAGCACATTTCTAACACATAATTATTTTTAAGCTGTCTTAACATAATGCACATCTGTAAATTCAGTATTATTGCTATTATTTGGCCACATGCAGAAGTGCGATAGTCAAGGCATCAGAAAATCAAGGTAGCTTGTGATGGCCCTTCACAATACCCTGGATTCTCTTGGAGAAGAACCTCTGTGGGCATTCCAACTGTTGTATATGCATATGCCTAGGCAGGTACACGCCAAAAAGGGGCATTGTACTCAATGATGGGTCTGATAAGGAATGAATAGAGTGGTACTATAACTTCCTTGGACCTGGATGTCAAACCTTTACTTATAATTTGGATGATATAAAATTATTTTCCTACTACCTTGGCTCTGTGTTAGTCAAAGGCCAGATTCCTGTCTACATATGTTCCTAGATCTCTAACTACTGGGTCAGCTCATAGGAATATCTCAGAAATGGAGTAATTTCCCTGGGTAGACATTTTTCCAAAAGGCACTATAATGCAGTTCTTTGCATTATGTTTTCTTCAGTGGCTTTGGCACCAGACGTTTGTCTGTGTTAGACCCTCATGCAGGATGTTAGTGTCATGGGAGGAATTTATGATAGCAGCCACTATGCAGATGTCTGTGAACTTGTTGAGCCAGAGGCCTTTGACATTAGCCTTGGCCTCCAAGAAGTAGGTACCAGATAGGAGTGGGATCAGCATGGAGCCCTGTGGTGCTCCACTGATGCCCTACCTCTTGGTGGAGGTGATCTTATCAATCCTGGCCTCTTAGGTCCTATCATGAGCCAGCTGGCAATCCAGTGAGTTGTGTATGGAATTTATGCCTGATTCAGTGAGTTTGTCTTCAATACTTGAGTGGGATATTGTGTCAAATGCCTTTGCCAAGTCTAGGTAGGCAGTATGCACCATTTTTCCTTCATGTATTCTCTCACTTGCCTTCTCAAAGAAGTCTACCAGGTTAAGAAGGCATGACCTTAGTTTGACAAAACCAAACTGGGATGGGTCCAGTGACTGTAGGTTGCCAATGTCTTTGATCATTTTCATGATAATCCATTCCATGGCTTTGCATATTAGACCAGTCAGACTGATAGATCTGTACTTTCCAGGCTCAGCTGATGGTCCACCCTTGTGAAGGGAATAACCATTGCCATCCTCCAATTGCTTGGTACATAGCCTGTTTTGAGGCTGTAGTTGAAAAGTGCCTGAAGTGGTCCTTGTAGGTCATGTTTCAGGCTATTTAGGAGGCAACCTGCTATATTGTTGGGCCCCACTGAGGTGCCTCTATGATCTGCTTCCTGCTGATAGTTGGGGAGATTATGCTGATTGGGATTTCACAAGGGGAAGGGGTGGAGGGTAGGGGGTGAAGTTTGAGCTGAATCTGTCAGCCATCAGATTTGCTATGTCACTCTTTTCAGTGATGGTGATATGTGGTGCCATTTACCTTCAGTTCTGCACACTGTTGTGTTCCCTATAAGGTTTCACACATAGCTGTAGAAGGCCTTGTGGTTTTCTTCAGCCTGAGAAGCTACCTTGACCTTTTAATTGGCCTTGTTGGATCTAATTAGTCCTCTTAGTTTCCTGTTTAGTTTTATTAGAGAGCTCTCATCATTATGAGAAGTTCTCTTTCTGACTTTGGGCATGACTTTTTTCCTATTGTGATACACCCTGTTAAGATTAGGATTCCACCAGTGTGGCTTGTTTTGGGGTTTGTTTCTTTTAGGTACAGCAGTCTCTGTGTAGCCATTTACATTTTTGTACAGTGTTTCTGTGAATACTTCTGCAAAGACTGTTGTGAACTCTGTGTTAGGCGGGGTAGTGAATTTTCACAAACTGTCACTTAATAGAATGTAGTTTGCTTTAAATTAGTTTCTAACTGTAGCGGTTTTTGCTGGGTTTTCTAAACTGATTTTTTTAATCTCAAATGAGACAGTTTTGTGATCTGATCTCACCAGTGAGGATGTGCCACAGGGTGGAGTGCAGTGCTCTCCCATATTGTTGAGAATAAGGTCTAGTATGTTTGAATGTCTGGTTGAAGTGTGCATTAACGGATCAGGGGCATTTGTGTTACTAAAGAGCAGGAAATGCACCTGCAAGTATGCATTCCAGTCCATAGAGGGGTAGTTATAGCCTCCCATGAACAGACTGGCTGGATGGAGAATACCTCCAGTGGGTCTAGATAAGAGCTGTGGGATTCTTGAGACATACATGATGACCTATAGCTTGCTAAAATATGGTTAGGGACACTATCTAAGGTGATGTGCATGTGAGTGAACTCCAGGGTATCATCCTGTTTAACCTGCCTTGAAGTATACTTACTGCTAATGTGGATTGAGTACTTTCTGTGGATTTAAACCATGTCTTGTTAATGGCACAGATGTCTATATTCTCAGTGTGAGGACAGCTTTTAGGGTGCTGAGTTTGTTAAGACTCCTAGCACTGAGCAGTACCACTTTTAGATTCCCTTGGGTTTCATTTGCTATGTCAGGTTTAACACTTTGGAATTTTCTAAAAAAAGCTCTAAGGGCTGTGGATAAAATTTTAGCCACTTTGCCAGTCAGAGGCCTGTAATTTCAGATATGAAAGAAGATTAGCAGTTAAATAAACATTATCCTAAAACAGGGACCTGGTGTGCACCACCGATGACACTTCTCTTAGAGGATAGTTTGCCAATAATCCAAATAGAGTGGTGTTAATCTGTGAGCCAGGTGGCAATCCAGTTGGTTATGTGGGGATTCATATAGAGTTTGCCAAGGATGCAACAGCATGGTATAGTATCATAAAGTTTTGTAAAACTGAGATAAGCTGTGTGCATGGTGTGACCTTCATCTAGTGCTTCTGTTACTCTTTCAATCAAGTCAGCTAGTTTTAATAAACATGTTCTCTGTGTTTTACAAAGCCAGATTGGTTAGGGTCTACAGATTGTAGGCTCCCTATTTCCCTTTTCATGAGGTCTGTGATGATACATCCCACCACTTTACAAATGATGCTGGTGAGGTTAATAGGTCTATAGTTACCAGAGTCCATGGTGGGTACTCCGCTGCAGATGGGGAACTACTATAGCTGTTCTACAGGTTTAAGGTGGAAGTCTGATGGACTTATTTCATACTGACCTTGAAAATGCCCTGGATGTTACTGGGATGTATAAAGTTGTTGCCTTTGGTACTCGAAAATATTTTTAGTATCTGTTTAGAAGTGATTACAGGTGGAATATATGGATATTTTATAATGGAAAGTTTAGAGGTGATAGAGGAAGAAGCTCAAACTGAATTTATCTGCAAGTTTATTAGTCATATTCTTAAGGACAGAGTGGATTATGCCATCAGAGATGAGCTCAGGGCAGTAATGGGTATTATTTCTGCCATTTATAACACTAATAAAATGTCTTTTTATTATCTGCTGCTGACATAGCAATTTTTGTTTCATTGTTAGCTCAAGTCACCATCCAGCATAAAGAACTTTACTTTGGAGAAGTCTTTAAAGACATCTGGGCTCATTGATCTATATTGGGAGCATATTGTCTATATACAGTGCGATGATTTGATTTGGACAGTGAGAATTGACAGCGGGTAGAAACAGAAAGAGGATGTGCTGGTGAAGACAATCCTGGGTATGTAGGCACCTTTTGAAGGGGAGGAAACTGATCGAGAAAGTTTGCATTGATATGCCAAGGAAGCTTTATGCATACTTATTTGTAGAGGAGTGGGTGTGTGTCTACTTATGGAGGGGTAGCTAAAGTCCCATAGGAAGATTTTTTTTCAGTTAATGAAAAGGGATTTTCATTTATTAAGAGACACTGTGTGACTGTCAGGTGCCATGTGCAGTGTTTTGCAGTTGACCAGGATGTGTTATGACATCATGTTTACAGATACCAGGATATGAAGGAGTATGAGGTCATGATCAAAGTTGATTAACGCAGAAGTCATTGTGCTTTAGATAAAGACAGGTATACCACCAGCATTACTGCTACCTACACTTGCAGGACTAAAAGCATGACAGTGTAAGGGGGGAGTCCTGTCACTGTACTGAAACCAGTTTTCAGTAACATCAAAAATATCCACATTTTCTAGAATTTGGTAAACCTTGAAGGAGGGCATTTTCTTATTTAGGCTCTTAGTGTTGAGCAGTACTTCAATCATATATGTCAGATTCAAATTTTTATTTACTAGTTTGGTAGCCTGAGTAGAGTGCCATTGCCTAAAACAGACAGTGTTTTGGAAGAGAAATGTCTTATCCAGTATGGAAAAGAATGTGGGGGGGGGGGGATAGATGCAACCTGTTCCTAATAAAAAAGTGTGACTGCCATTCATCTCCATTCAGGCTAACACATACTAGTCTCCATCCAAATTACACCACTAGCACAGTTAATCATTAAAATCAATAATCTTTTGCTTATATTGAGGCATCATTTTCGAAGATGTTAGAATACTGCTTAATTTAAGGGGAGGCATGAGAAGCCATTCACACCTGGATAAACAATGATCATGTCATAGTCATTCTTGGGGTGAAGAGATTTGAATGCCTCAGTGATAATATAGTGATCTCATAGCTGAAAAAGAAACTGCTCTTCAAGGAAACCAGGTACTTAATTGTTCAGAGGTGCCTTGTTGGTTCATGGTTCAATGGCAATGGCGACTGCACAGAATGTGGGGGGTCTTGAGTTCAAGCCCCAGACAAGGGTTAGTGTTTCCTGTTCAGTTTGGAATTGTGACATTCGATAATATTACCTTGTTTTTGTCCACCTTTGTAGTAGTGCATTAGTGTTCTATACTAAGTAGTCATTAATAGCAAGTACATTACTAATGTAAACAGACTGCTTACCAAAACTATTGTGATGATTCTTGGGTGGAGTAAGGGTGGCACAGTGGCACAGCAGATAGCATTATCACCTCACAGCAAGATGTTTTCTGGTTCAATTCTTGGCTTGGGTGCCTTCTGTGCAGAGTCTGCATGTCCTCCCTGTATTCACGTGGGTTTCCTATGGGTGCTCTGGTTTTCTTCCACATTCCAAAGACATGCAGTAGGTGGATTGGACACTCTAAGTTGGACACAGGAGCGAGGTGTGTGTGTGGTGTGAAAGAACTACAGCAGCAGGGCTAGCCACCTAACAAAGCAAACCTTGACTCTACATGACTGTCACTGTTGAAGTGACACCCCAACCCCATGTACAAACATGGGAAAGAGAGGTTGTGGATGTATGGGTGGGTGGCTTCTTGGCTGGAGTGTTAATGGAAGAATATATATGTAACAAGTAGTGGATGTTAGTGTGCTCCACTGGTTTGGCTGTAAAACAATCATGGTGTGTGTGTGTGTGTGTGTGTGTGTGTGTGTGTGTGTGTGTGTGTGTGTGTGTGTGTGTGTGTGTGTGTGTGTGTGTGTGTGTGTGTGTGTGTGTGTGTGTGTGTGTGTGTGTGTGTGTGTGTGTGTGTGTGTGTGTGTGTGTGTGTGTACTGCGAGGTTTTGTGCTTTTTTAGGACTGCAGCATAGGCTTCATAACATTAAGTATGGTGTTAGGATGAGCACTGATTATTAGTTGGGGTGAGAGATTTGCCTCCAGCTATTGTAGTATTTGCACCTCATGGATGTGGACTCATTGTATGGTAATAGCAAAGTGGTTGTAAGCAAGCATGTGACCTATGGTTGATCTACAAACACCTGGTGAAGTACAGTAAGTCGCATTATGGATTGGGATGATCCCTGGTTTACCTAGAAACAAAAGATAGCTGTTTGATATACAAAGGGACAAGGAAGCAGTACAAGAAGAGTGCAACAAAATATAATGTACCACAATACAGTATAATATGATACAGCAAAATACAGTACAGCATAGATTCTGCACAACTCAATGCAGCACAGCATTATAAGGATGTGCTGAACAGCAGGCATAGATGCTGTGGCAAAGTATGCCAAGAAATGTTCATTAAAGTAATACTATAACTTCCAGTAAAGTGAACAATGCAGTATTAGTTTAGCAGTGTATGAGTGAGCAGCAGATGCAGTTAAGAATGCAACAGCTGAATTTAACAGAACTCATAGATACAACTGACTCTTAACACTTCAGAAAGTGGCTAATGCAACAGGCAAAATGTCACAAGATGCCATGAGGTGAATAATACAAATGATAAAATGTTACAGGGGACACTAGGTTAAATGAACATCAGTACCACAGTGCATTTATTAAAAAGTCAACAGGTTTGGGTGATTCTTTATCAAATACAGTGCAGAGTAATGCCACAGGGTGTATAACACTATTAAAGTAAGGATGCATTATAGCAGGAGAGTAAACACTCAGCCATGGTTAAGAAATGCACAGCATGAAATGGCAACTACCAACGCTAATGCCAACATCATAGTAGATAGAAAGTGCTGGAATATGCAGTCACACACAGCTAGGAACCGGTGAGCCCTATGGTTTACTAGTCCAGGGAACTTGGATAAGGTGGGACAGGATAGGTATTATTTCATAAAATGGTATCCACTCAGGCACTGTGCTGCATGTAACAGAAACCGCCTACACTAACCACAGCACTTCTTTGTTAGTGTGGGACTGTTTTTTCAAGTCAAACTGCATAGCAGGAGTCAAGACAACAGTGCCATTATACAGACCAACACAATAGATTAGTTTTATATGTAGTCACATCAAGGTTTAAGATGACCACAGGAGCAAAGAAACCATTTAAAGTTCAGAGTGCTATGTAACCCATGGTAATTCAGGCACAGAAACAATAGTAGTAACCCCTTTACAACGGGAGTAACCCCTTTTTTTGACAGGTGGAAACAATGGTGTGGGACTGATTTTAAAGTCATATCTGGAAAAACAGTTCAAGGCAAGTTTGTTATACCCAGCACAAAAGAGCAATTTGAAAGAATACTATTTCCAAATGGTGTGGGACTGTGTAGGACCGTTTTGTTTTTTCAAGTCAAATGCAGAATTAGAGTTCAAAGTAAGTTTTTCATGCTGCAGCCCCATGCATAGAGTGGTGAAGTTCAAAAAACACCAAGTTTAAAGTAGACTACAAGAGCACACAGGTCAATTAAAGCTAACACGGATACGTAACAAGTAGTAATTGAGGTCCAAAAACAATGACAGTACTCTCTTTAATCACCAAACAGGTAACTGGAACATTTTATAACTACAGCACAAAACAGAACTTTTAAATCAGGACAGGAATATTCTAATTCATAAAATAAGTAAAAAGATCACTTCCCATTTGGAGTAGGATTGTTTTTCAAGTCAAATCCCCTAGCAGAGTTCAGTGCGTTTATCACATTGCAACTTTGCAGAATAGACCATAATGAAAGAATGTTATCTATATTTAGTTTGGAACGAAGCTGACATAATTCTGGTAGAAAAATGTTATGATACTTTTTTATGACCATTCTGAAAAATATTTGAATTGTCTGCCTTCCAATGCAGAGGAAAACAACCTTGTTTATGGAGGGACGGTGGCTGCCACTTTAGCCAGAATGTTATAACTGCCTTATCATCATCTCTGTTCAATATTTAAATTAACTTGTATTTAGGTTAAGTTTCTTCTGCTTTGTACCTTGATACGTTTCTGGCTTTTGACACTGTGTGGAGGTGAATTTCTATTCAGATTTAATATTACTGTTTTATTTCTTGGTAGGCTTAAAGCTTTTGACACTGTGTACTATAGTGAGGAGTTGTAAACACTCAAGCCTGCTAATGTGGGAGGACAAACTTTGCAGTGGTATAGTTTCTCCTTAGCTGTTTAAACTCATGTGATTTGAGCTCAAGGAATATTTTAATTGGTGTAGTCCTTTCAATTTTTTGATGTATTACAAGGATCTAGAAATGTTCTAGTTATGCCGATTTTGTGGCTTTTAAATCCTATATATCCACATTTGTCTTCTAGTTTACGCTGTAAAACAATCATCTGTTCAAATTATATTGTTATGCACAGCTCTGGAACTACTACTGTGGACCACTGTGAGATGAATCTCCATCAGGATATCTGCAAAGCATATAAGGTTGGCTACATACTACAAAAGAGTATAGCTGAAACTGATCTTAGGCTTTTATTTGGACAATCAAAATGGTTATTAAGGATTGCTCAGATCAGACAGCTGAATGCATTACAGAATGTAAATATATTGGTATATATGAAGATCCACACTTGCCAGATTATAAACATTGTGATTTGTAAACAAGCATTGTGAAACAGGATTAAGATATAATACCATTTGCTATGCATAAGCTTCTATATTCATTATGCATCATGCAATATTTAGTTACTAGAAATTTTAGTCACTAGTTGAAGTATGAGCATTTTTACGATCTTCAAATCATTCTTATTTAAACGTACTCCATTAATTCTCATCGGTACACTAATGCAGGATTTTCTCTCTCAATGTGCTAGCCATTTTATGTGGGTCTTTGCTACCTACAACCTCTGATGTGGGGTTGCAGCCTCACATATTCTTACTCTATGGTCAATACTTCCTAGGAGTGACAGCAAAGCAACTCTCAGAGTTACCTGTCTATTCCTCCAGTTTGTATAGTTTCTCATTACAGTGCAAAATATTCTTCTTCAAAGAGTCAATGAATCATAAACTTGGAAATGAACTAATGTGACCTGATTACTCAGCCTCTGAAAAACTAAAAAACACCCTTACTTGATTATGTCATGTCATTTTATGATTCCTATCTACTAAGTACAGAATGGAAATATGTTGTTTTTAGATAGGTTGTTTCTTTATTCAGTATAGGGTAAAGTACAGCTTATTACTCCATTATATTATTTATTTGTTTAAATTGCCTTTAGTTTCTACTACAACAGTTCACCTTGTTTTGATTACACATTTTATAATTCCCTAAGGATACTGAAAATAACTCAATTATACTTATGTGATGTGTGGTATAAAGAAAATGCTGTTATATTTTAACTGTCCAATGTGTGTTTATAATTGCTTTGCAGGAAGAGTTGTACTGGTTACCGATATCACTTTTACTGAGTTATTTGTTCTCCTTTCAAATTTTGTGACACTTTTTATTTCTTTGATTTCATGAGCATAAAATATGCTTGACTATTTAAGTTATAAAATAAAGAAATGGCAATTCACTGGGAAAAAAACTTGAGTTTATAAACATAATGCAAGTCCATAGCTATGTCTCCTGCATTCTGAATTAGGTTTAATACACTAAAGGAGTATCTTAAATATTTATTTTTCAGATCTGCTCAGATCAAAACACATCTATCTTAATGTTTATCTCTGTAATAAGCCTAACAAAGTTCTTCTGAATTTCATCTGTAGGAGAAATTCTCTTTTAAATAAATAGTGTCAAATCTTTCTGGACTGAGAAGTTACAATTAAAATACGAAAAATTGATTATGTTATATATTTCTTTATGTGAGCAGGACTTGAAGATATAATAAATAACCACGTTTCCTAAAAACATTGCTAAGTGAATTCCTACTGTTACTGTTCAAAGCATTAGGATCAAAAATTAAGCTTTGCTCAAAGTTATATTAACTGCACAATGTAAAATGAAAGCACATATTATTAAGATGGTATTACCCAGAAATATAAAATGATATTTTAATTAAATTATCCAACAGAAAATGCATAAAGAACTTCAAAGACATGAATGAACAGCCACAGAAAGGTTTACCCATAGGAGTACTACATATCTGAACTGCTATGATCAGAGTGAAAAAAATACTAGTGAGAATGAACTAGAGAGAAATTAGGGGAAAAAACAGGCAACAGTAGTTCAATAAGTGTAATGAAGAAGGGAATTAATTACAGAGGCTATTACAACAAAGAGGAAACAAAATGGAATCTGTTAGTATCTGCAGCCTTGATGGTAAATCATACACAGTTAGTGCTGATGTACAGATCTGAAAATTATTTAAGAGAGATTTGTAAGGCTGACAGACTGATACAGGTCACATAATCATTCAAGGATAACTGATTCATCAGTATTCAGTTTGGTGAGATGGCTCTGCCAATGTCTGAATACAGCAGCATTGCATCTATGTAGGTCAGTGTCTATTCATATGGTATACTGTTTGTAAAGTAAGAAAAAAAGAATGCTTATTGTCAACACTGAATCATCAAAGTGTATAGAAATTGCTGTGATCACCAACATCCTGCATGTTGCTTCTTCCTTGGATTTCATTGTTTCAGTGAAGTATGCTACATGGGATTATACTGGAGGGCTATGACATTTTAGTGCTGTTGCTATTGTAGTATTGTATAGATTTTTATATTTGTAACTGTGAGTGTGTGGGTGTACATGTGCGTGGATGTGGAAGAGAGGTTTAGGATGTACCCTTGCAAATGCACTGTCTTGCTTCATGCAGTATTTGAGATTTTATGTATCCTGTCACTACTGCATGTCTGTGGTGTGATGGAATTAATTCCTGTGCTGTAAGTTTCTAGTACTGAATTATTTTACTTGTTTGCAACTGTTAACATCAAATATATCATAATACCCCTAACACACATTACTAATTCTGAATAAAAATATCAATAAAAGGAAAAAAAGAACAGAAGGCAATCAGGACTGTGGCACATATTAAAAACACCTTACAGTAATAAAAGATCTACAGCCTCAAATTTAAGTACATTACCAAATCAGAACACTAAAAAACACCCAATAAGGTAAAAAAATCTAGTGAAGAAACTAAAAGCATAAACTCCAGAAGCAGAAATTGAAGCACTGTAAGAAGAGACAGGAAGAAAAATACTGAAGTCACTAAACCAGGAGTCAAATTGTATATACACACAGAAATGAGAAAGACAGTTACGTCTGGCAGACATTATTTGACCTAACAGGAAACTGTGAAGACAATATGCACAAATGCAAAATACTGCATGAACACAAAAGCATATTTAAAAAAAAATGAAACACATAATGATTATTATGTAAGGCCAGTTAAATAAAGGTGACAAGGATACGATCAGATAACTTGACTTAATAAAAATAATGAAGGTGAGGAGCATAGCTGCTTACACTTTTTCCCAGTTCTTGGTAGAGTCTATCAAAAGGATTACTCTTGTGCATATTTTAGCTTGCAACAAATGTATCAACAGCTAAAAGAATTAAAACAAATGTCTGGGGAGCATTAGTGCTTACACGCATGTGAGTTTCAGTTCTTGGAGTTTCCATCAAAATGATTACACTTGTGAATATTAACAAGCCCGTGTTACTGCAAAATGAGTATGTGTGTTAATGAAGCACTGTAAATCTTCTCTTCTGGACTTGTTCACATGCCTCTACTCATTTGAGGTACTGTTTACCGTTAGCCACTGTTAATAAACTGAACAGTACACAACACTTTAACAAAATATCCCTTAAATGACTAGCATGAAAATTACAGAAAAAACTCACACAGTAAAAATATTATAAACCTGCACAGATATCACTCAGTTAAAATGGATGGAGGAACTGTTATATGTAAAAATGCAACACAAAACATGTAAGTACCATATGTAAACTACTAAATATAGTATTCAAAATGCAACATGGCACTTGAGAGTGTGCATGGTACAGATAATACCACATGCCTAGGGATTTTAAAGCACTCATCCTACAGGCACATGCCTCACAACATACCTGGGCATGTGGCAATGCACACACACACACACACACACACACATATATATATATATATATACATATATATATATATATATATATATATATATATATATATATATATATATAGATAGATACACACACACACACACACACACACACATATATATATATATATATATATATATATATATATATATATATGTATACATACATATATATATATAATGTGTGTGTGTACTACAGTTAATTGAAGCATCAGTACATTTACAGATCAAAAAAAACACATGGACTGGCCAGTGTGTATGCTATGCAACATACCTTTGGAGCATACAACACTAAAACAATGTTTTTGCAGGGGTGAAAACCACCATACACCAACCCATCCCTTGGTATTTAAGTATGCCAACTGCAGGAATGTACAGTACAGAGGAAGGGGCATATTCCCAATCCCAGGAATTATAATAATCTCTCATTCCCGTCAACTAAATTAAGCAGGAAGGAAAGCTGGCACTTTTCACAATTTGATCAATTTAGCTGGACCTATATAGATAGAATGATTTATCTTACACTTTTCATCTAATTAAAAATCACCTGAAAAACTAATTTAATACACATTTAATCTAAAGCACACTTTTTATATTACATCTAAAACATCATATACAGCAAATACCTCTTTAAAACTTCCTTTTAGGGGGAGGTAAGCCCCCATGAACCCCTCTTACTTAAACAGACTAACTCCACAGACACATAACTGCAGAGGAAAGAGAAAACTCATCACACAGTGAATCACTGCAGATGCACAAATACAAACTTCTAGAGATCAAGATACGACACAGCAGTGAACATCAGCCACAAATAATTATCAACAGTAATTTGCACTGTAATTTATATTATCAAAATCTACAGCAGCACTTATTTGATATATATAAACTATTTAAATACAAAATATTAACATAAATGTGATCACATCCAAAAACAATGTTTCTGCGGAGGACAAGCACCATTGGCCCGCCCTATACCCTTCTAGTTATATATACCAATTCTGAGGTCACAAAACATAGATTGATAGATTATTACTAGGCTAATGACCCAGAGGTCCTTTCTAAGCCTGGCTAAGTTTTCCTGAAAGAATAATAATGTCCTGTAGCCAAACAGGACACTGTGGACCAGGCATTTATTAGGTACTTCTGTCCATAAGGGAAATGAGTGCCAGGTCTGGTGTAAATTTCCTATTTCCCATCCACTAGTCTAGGTTTTGCTTAAAATGGGTAATAGACAAACTCAGCTTCACATGGATGGGAAGCCTGTTCCATAGGAGGGTCAGTCTCTAGGACAGACATCTGTCTCTCCAGCGTGCTCTGCTTAAGTCACAGACAAAATTCAGGTCTCTAGATCTTGTATTTCTGGTAATGTTTGACTTATGAATATGCAGCAGATCTTGTATTTCTGATAATGTTTGACTTATGAATATGCAGCAGATTGTGTATTTCTGGCACTGTTTGACTTATGAATTGCATGCAACAGAAGTGTGGGGTTTGTAGATGCTTTGAAAGCCAGACATAGATCATCCCTCAGCAATCTATAAGAAACTGAATAGAGGGAAAGCCTTTAAGGAGATCTGCATAAGGCAGGCTTGTTATGCCTTGTATTCTTTTTGTAAGGAACCTCTGAGGTCACTCTAGTTGCTGCCATACCTTTACTTATAAGTTACATAACATAAAAGGATTTTCTCATCACTGTGACCCCATGGTGGTTGAATGTAAGGCCACTGTATATCCTCGTACCCAGATCCCTGACCACTGGGTCAGCTCCTAGGGTTGTATTATCGACATGATAATAAGCTAGAAAAGTTGACTTCCCAAAGGCTATAATTATGCATTTCTTAGCACTGAGTTTGAGACCGTGGCTTTGGCACAATTTGTTAGTCAGAGATAGGCCTTCTTGAAGAATGCTAGTTTCTATAGGGGAGTCGATCATAACCCCCAGCTTGCAATCATCTGCAAACTTAGTCAGACATAAACTTTCAGCATTTGCTTTCATTTCAGGAAAATAGATGCCAAAAAGGAGCAGGCCCAGTACTGAGCCCTGGGGGAATCTGTTAGTGACTGGCCTCTTGGTGAGGTGGCCTCACCTACTCTGACCTCCTAGATCATAATAGTGAGACAGCTGACTATCCAGTGGGTGATAAAAGGGTTTATACATGAGTTAGTGAGGTTGTCTATAATGCCTGAGTGGGGTGTTGTATCAAAGCCTTGGCCACGTCGAGGTAAGCTGTGTGCACAGTTTTGTCTTCATTTACTGCTTAGATGACACTCTCAAAGAAGTCCACCAGATTTATTAGGCATGACCTTCCTTTAACAAAGCTGAACTGTGATGAGTCCAGTGTTTGCAGTTTACCTATGTCCTCATTTATCATATCCATAATGATTCTTTCCATGACCGTACATACGAGGCTGGTCATACTTATGGATCTGTAGTTACCCAGATCAGTGGTTGGACCTACTTAGTGCAGGGGAATGACTGGAAGGAATGTTCCATTCCTTGGACACAAAACCTGACTGTAGAGTCCAGTTGAAAAGTAATTCAAGTGGACCAGAGAGGTCATGTTTCATGCAATTTATTAAGCATCCCTAGAGGCTATTGAGACCCATCAATGCAGTGTTTTTGTCCTTGGAAAGTGCATTGATGACCTGTCCCCTAGTAATGGTTGAGGGATTGTTTTCCTTTTGACTATCAGGGTGATAGTGTGTGTGGGGGGGATTTGAAATAAATTTGTCAGCCAAAAGGTTGACAGTGGCCTCTGTTTCAGTGAGGGTGATGCCATTCGCAATACATTCTGTGCATCATTGTGTATTTCCCCTGAGGTTGCAGACATAGCTGTTAAAGAGTTTGTGGTTGTCCTTTGACTGAGAGGCTATTATTTACTGAATTTTAGTCTTTAAAGCATTCATTAACCTTCTTAGCTGCTTATGGCTTGTCTTTTGAGTTTGCCTTATTCTTAATATGAGTGGGTACAACTTGGTCTATCAAAAAACCAAGAAAACTGAAAAACTACTAAAAATCAAAAGAAAAACGAGTTGAATGGTAGGAGAAAGCTGAAATAAGCAAATATGAGTAACGTAATGCTAAAGCAACTAAAAACTTTAATATGGTAAGTGCTTTCAGTGCTAAAAATATTCCACCTTCTTCAGACCCAGAACAACATAAAACTGATGCTTATATAGCTTGTAGTTAATTATCAATTAGTCATTCAATCAACCAATAAAAATTGGTATTATTATGATCAGATTTTAATCTTTAACCAGCATGCAATTAATTATTTATTTTTTACATATTACTATATATTTTTTATGTGTCTATATTTAGCTAAATATCTTAGTTCTTACAGTAAATTTATGTCATTATCACATATTATACATTTTCAGTTTTGCCCTAGTAGCTTTTTAAAATGTGATTTTTTTAGTATAACATTTACACATGTTATACATATATATTTAATGTTATTTATAAACTGAATATTATGTACTTAACATTGTAACATTTTAGAGCAGGTTTCATACTGTTTAAATATTGTACATTTATCTGGTTTTATTTTTATTGGTTGATTGAATGACTAATTGATAATTAACTACAAGCTATATAAGCATCAGTTTTATGTTGTTCTGGGTCTGAAGAAGGTGGAATATTTTTACCACTGAAAGCGCTTACCATATTAAAGTTTTTAGTTGCTTTAGCATTACGTTACTCGTATTTGCTTATTTCAGCTTTCTCCTACCATTCAACTCGTTTTTCTTTTGATTTTTAGTAGTTTTTCGGTTTTCTTGGTTTTTTGTTGGGTATCATGGTGAGTGGGAGTGGAGATGGGGAAAGCGGTTCGCAACTACTGTTTCCATCAACATCTGAGGAACTTAATGCTACTATGGGTCACAGTCATAACAGCAACTCCAATGAAGCGAATGCTGTTGGGAATTTAACCATATTGGTAAACATGCTTCTTGGGAAAGTTGAGGCACTTTCCCAGAAGTTTGAGCAAGGTACAAGAATGGTCAATACCTCCAGTATGATAGAAACACCAAATCAAGGACTTAATTTACCCTGTTCTCATAATAGAAGTGCAAGTCCGAGTACCAACGATGTGCAGCCTTGTTTACCTTCAGGAAGTATTAGGGAAGGGACACAAGAAGTTATCATTGCTCCCAGACAAGAAGTGAATGTAGTAGGGGAGCGTTCTGCTGGTAACAATGTTTCCAATGCTGTCAATAGCATCCCAAGCATGGCTGGTTTTCTGGATCATAATAACTTCTTTATTCACACAGTGAACGACCAAAATGGAGCCAACCAACGTCGTGATGTGAGTAATATAACTGATTTGCTTAATGCATTTGACCAAAAACTTTTTAATGTCGCAAACTGCAGCTTGAAGTTGCCTATCTAACTGAATGTTTAGACAAGAAAATCATTCCCAAAGGGCTTAGACAGTGGCGCTTCCCTGCAGGTTTAATTGCTGAATCTGTTTTTCATAAGGAACTTTTAGCATTATTTGACAGGCAAGCAGCTGAATTCATTAAAACTTTGGTTAATTTTTATAATACTGAAATTGCTACTTTTAAAACTGAACTTGAAATAATGGAACATTCTATTTGTGGGGATCACAACTTTGAACAGTATAAATATGACTATTGCAGAATTTATTCAAGTATTGATGCTACCATTAACAAATTGTTAGCCACCAAAAAGAAAAAAAATTGACAGAGATGTACAGGCTTATGTCCATAACAAGGCATACCACATGAATGGTATTCAAGATTATATGGGTTCTAGACCTGATTTTGTACCTAACAACAATGGTCCCAATAACTCCTTTCACCATAATGCTCATCTGGAAGAACCTTTACATAGAAGTGAAAGAATAAGAAATAACCAAACACAACTTAACCAGCAGCAGTTGAATGATGTTAATGGCTCTAGTTCAACTGCTAACAACCAGGTTTTTCAAGTGGACAGGGATTCAAACCACAACAACCAGAACAATCAATCGAACCTGAGATGGCAAGGGAATTGGAAGAACAATCGGAGGAACAAGAGGAGGAGATAACACCAATTGCACCTAATGAACCAGAAATTTTATTGAGCACACACAGTGACTTTAAAATTTCCAACTATACTGCTTTAACTGTAGATCAAAATATGGTTGATTTCTTTGCTAAAGGTCTTTCCTTTATCCCCCATCAGAAAACTAATTTTGTAAAAATGATAGTTGATCTTAAAATGTATGTGTGCAAATTGAATTTAGCGGTTCTGATGGGGACCAATTCTACACTTGTGAACTCTCTACGAGTTTCTAGTTTGTTTAACCCCCCACTTGTACCCACATTAATGTCCTTAGAAAAAATGTGTGAGATAGATTTAAGGAGACTATCAGATAATGATACGCATGTTAGATTAATGCACACTAACATTATTTCTGAGGACAAACAATACATCGACTTGATACACAATTATGGTATTAGAGTTATGAAGCCGGACAAGGGAGGGGGCATGGTGTTTATGAATCAGTCTAACTACATTAGTAAGATGCGTGAACACATGGATTCTGAGGTATATACCCCTGCTAGTTTACATCAGGTTAATACTGCATACAGGCACATTAGAACTGCTCTTGATGATTTATTTCTGGAAGGGTCTATTGATATAGACACCTTTCAGTATCTTTCTATGGCAGCACCTAGAATTCCTAGTATTTTTGGGACTCCAAAACTACACAAGGATATTAGGAACCCCCCTTTTAGACCCATTGTTGATGGTAGGGGTTCAATTACTTTTGCTTGTGCTAAATTGGTAGATAGTATTCTTAAACCACTTATTAACCAGGAGTTACAAATATGTCTTAATTCATGGAGTTTCCTGGATAATATTAACAACTTGGAGTATAAGGACAACAACATCTTTGTTACGATTGATGTAAAAGATCTATACACAGTCATCCCCCACCAACTGGGTATAGAATGGGTGAGAGAATTTATGTTGTCCAAGAATGTAGAGCATGATAAAATATGTCTGGTTGAAACACTTTTGGATCTGATTCTTTCTAATAACTATATTATGTTTGACAAGAATATATTTTTACAAAACAAAGGGGTAGCCATGGGGTCCCCATGTGGTGCCAGTTTTGCCAACAGTGTCATGGCATATTGGGAACATAATTTTTTGTTCCCTGATAGCGTTTTTCAGGAAAATGTACTATGGTACACCAGATACCAAGACGACATGTGTCTGGTATGGCAAGGTGACATCAAACTGATCAAGGATTCATACAACATATTACCAACAAAACCAATTTTCTTGAATTCACTTATCAAGTAGGGGTAGATAGCATAACATATCTTGATGTACAACTGATTAATGACAGTTATAACAAGCAGTATAAAGCTACCATTTATAGGAAACCTACCTACTCCAATGCCTTCCTGCACTATACTAGTGAACATCCATATCACCAGAAAAGGGCAGTTGTTAAAGGCCAGTTGGTGAGAGCTGCACGGATGGTTACTGAAGATGTTGACTTTGACTTAGAATGTAACAAGATGAAGTCCATGTTCACAAGTAGGGGGTATCCTATCAAATTATTTTTAGAAACACTTACAGAAGTTAAAGATAAGAGATCCACAGGTTGGTTTAAACCTATTTTAACTAGTAGAGCATATAAGGATGGTATTACTACCAATACTAATCTAATTACACGACAGCATGACAAAAACGATGACAGTGTCATGTTATTACATCTCAGTTTCCTATCTACTTTTTCAGCTGACACGGCAAGAGTCAAAGAGATTTTTATAAAAAATTGGGCATTAATTTTGGAAGAACCGTCCACTTGTACTAAGCTAGGTATCAGACCTCGCTTCACTTTTAGAAGGGGTTTTAACCTTAAAAATCTGTTGGAAAGGCATAAGAATGAGCATCTAGGTACGAACAAGCGGGTACATAAAGGTATGCATAAATGTGGGCATTGCACACAGTGTAAACACATTCAAGTGACTACTGACATCAATATTAATAACAAACACTACACAATAAATGGCTCCTTTAATTGTGAGTCCAAAGCTGTAGTATATGCAGCTTGCTATCAGGTTTGTCCCTCATTTTATATAGGTAAGACCGAGCGGAAACTAAAACAAAGAATATACGAGCATTGTTATGCTGTTAGTAAAGGTGATGTTAACAATGCTCTTGCTCGGCATATTTTACAATTTCCAACACATGAGTTTTTATTTTTGGTTGTACACCAAACACTTTTAGACCCGAGAGGGGGGCCTTGGCAACTTTTATTAGAACAAAATGAGTTGTATTGGCAAATCAAAATGGCTGCATACATTTTCCCTGGTTTAAATGAATTTGTGTCTATTAAAAGCGTGTTAAAATTAAAAGCTTTAAATAGATATATTAATTTTGCATAAAAGATTTCGAATTTGATACGGTACCTTTTTGTTGATTAAGTTTGAAACATAGTAACATTTACACAGTTTTATATATATAAAAATATGGACTTTGTTTTTGGTCATATATTCAGTATTATTATGATCAGATTTTAGTCTTTAACCAGCATGCAATTAATTATTTATTTTTAACATATTACTATATATTTTTTATGTGTCTATATTTAGCTAAATATCTTAGTTCTTACAGTAAATTTATGTCATTATCACATATTATACATTTTCAGTTTTGCCCTAGTAGCTTTTTAAAATGTGATTTTTAGTATAACATTTACACATGTTATACATATATATTTAATGTTATTTATAAATTGAGTATTATGTACTTAACATTGTAACATTTTAGAGGAGGTTTCATACTGTTTAAATATTGTACTTTTATCTGGTTTTATTTTTATTGGTTGATTGAATGACTAATTGATAATTAACTACAAGCTATATAAGCATCAGTTTTATGTTGTTCTGGGTCTGAAGAAGGTGGAATATTTTTACCACTGAAAGCGCTTACCATATTAAAGTTTTTAGTTGCTTTAGCATTACGTTACTCGTATTTGCCTATTTCAGCTTTCTCCTACCATTCAACTCGTTTTTACTTGGTCTATACAGCTATCAGTATGGCTGTACAGAGATTTTGTAACCAGCTCATTCTGCTATGGTCTTTACTGGGTTTGGGGGTGCTTGGAATTTAGACAAGGTGTCACTTAGTTGAGAGAGGCTAGCCTTGGAATAGTTCCTAAAGGATTTTGGTTTTGCTAGGTCCCTGGATTTAATTTTTATTTCAAGCAATACTGCCTTATGGTCAGATCTGATGAGTGAAGACCTTAAATTGGGTAAGGAAGATCGCTTCCCCATGTTTGTGAGTACAAGATCAAGGATGTTTGTACTCCTGGTAGGAGAATGGACCAACTGCTCCAGGAGGCTGGTATTAGCAAAGTTTAGGAATCACTGGGCTTGTGCATTAGAGGGTTAGTTGAGATCCCCCATGAATACCATATCGGGATTCTAGTACAATGAGATAGGTAGTATGGGTTTCTTGAGCAGTGGAGGAAGACCTATAGCTTACAGGTTATGATATGAGATCCTGCTTATGTTAATTTGCACATGCATGACTTCCAGGGGGGTCATACATGGTTGATTACAACCGAGTGTACCTCCAGAACAGTTACCTCCTACTGCACCTATAGGCGTCAAATAATACTTCTTCATATTTGCATTAATAACTCCAAAGCCATGCTACATAAAAGATATAGGAATATTTTATCTTAAAGCATACTATTTTTGTAATATTTTTCCTTCCAAAACTCCCTTATACATACTAATTAATGTAAATCAAATTGCAGTACCTACCTATATGTAATATTCCCTGCTGAGAGCTGATTATTTTTCCCAAATTTTGTGCTCCATAATAGCAGTTTTAGGTGGAATTCCTCCATAGCCTGTTCTGCATCAAAAATGACATGGCAGCATAATCCTTATTCCCAGCCAGTAGCCCCTTACTACAACAAATTTACCATTATTATCCTTTTCCCCACTCTTCTATCATTACTGGAACTCCTTAGCAATTAATAAGTACTCTTCTTCTCCTTTGTCCCTGATATTCTGCAGAATATCCATCCTGAAATTCTTTCTTTATCAAATTCACATGCTCATTTCTTTCCAAATGTATCTTTTGTAGCATTTATTTATTTTCATTTGTTTACTGGAATGGTCCACTGGGCCAAAAAAAAAATTCCATTTTCAGTGGAGGCCTGGGGTGAAAAGCTCCATATACAAAAGAAATTTAAATACAATCACATTGTCTACATACACAGAGAGATAACAACTTAAAAAACAGACATACAATCTTATCATAAATTTTTAGCTAGAATAACAAAGGCAGTATATGTTATATGCAAAATATACAAAGCACAATATATCATCTGTTTTGGATACTGTAGAGGGAAGACAGCAAGCGATATTTGCATAACTGTTAAGCAGAGGGGAGAAAAAAGTTAGTGAGATCAGGTGGGAGAAGATGCTCTGTAGTCGTAGTCACATTTATATTGCCATAGGGTTAAGAGATGCTGTTTTAGAGACTTTTTGAAGGATATGTGATTGGAAATAGTTCTGATAGAGCTGGGTAGGGAATTCCAAGTTTTAACAGTGCTACATGAGCAGAGACTGACCAACTGCTAGATTGGGTATTTGCACTTTTGGAAGGAATTGATTTTCAGATCTGAGTTGTCTGGAAGGCTTATGGAGAGTAAACAGGGAGGTGAGGGATGGACAATTGGAAGGTTTGGTAATGATATTGTGAGCTGTGGTTAACTGCAAGTAGGTTAGGTGATGGGGAAGTCTGAGCCATTTTAGTTTGTGTAGGGAGATGCAGTGATGGGAGGAGTAAGTTTTGTTGTATTGTTATTTGGCCTCTGTATTTCTTAATATAATTAAGTATTGTTCCTTTTTATCTAAACTCATGAAACTATCCACATTCCAAGATAATATGAAAAGTGTCACCATTATGGTAATAAGTCATAATTCTCACCTACTATATATGGCAGCTTTTTAAAATGTCTATTTCCACCTTCTATGATACATGCACCCATTAATGTTTTGCAGGTTAATCCCATATACATTTTTTTATCATCAACATTGGAACCTATGCCACATTTTACAAGATTTTATGTTTTATTAAAAACTTTAAAAAACACTCCCAGAACACCCCCACATCCTGTTAACTTAATACAAATACATACTACTATGTATATCTTCAAATGATGAAGTTTAGCACTCCTAATAGACACATTTGTGCCAAATAGACAGCTGCTAACACAGGCCCTAATTAATCTAGAATTGAGATTATCCATGTTATGACACATATTATTGCCGCTAATTTTGCTTACACTAATTTGTGTTTATTCTTTTATCTTTATCCCCTATTTGAAAACATCTTGCATGCTTTCAGGAATCATTAACTTTTAGCCTTGAAGAAACCAGTGTTTTGTCTTTTATTGCCCTGTTGTCAACTTGTCTCCATAGAAACATAAGAGGAAAAAGAAATATGTAGTGTTCTGCAGCAGCCTGGAAGACAAGCTGAAACCTTTATTGCTAAAGGAAAACTTTTCATTATCTTTACTGTTCCCATATTTACTTGTTTTCACTTAAAATGTGTTATTAGATTAAGCCAATGGTTTTAATAAAGGCATTCACCTATGCAAAAGTAAAAGAAAACTTATCATTTTTACATATATTCTATGTACTTTTACACCCTTTCTCTACCTCAAAACCCAAGATTACAGCCTATTAAATGTGTCTAGATTTTTTTCTCTTTTTGCACTTGAATGCCTACATTTTTAATACCAGAAAAAAAGAGAAGAGGAGGAAGAAAAACAAGGTATCTGTTTTCTTTAGTAACTTTATCACATACAAAAGTAACTCCAAATACGTCACTATAAAATATGCAAGTATATTGTGAAAAGGTTCATAGAAATAATGCTAAGAACAGAAACTGTCTTGTTTACAGTTACCTTTTTCCTTCTCCCAGATTTTTTCCAAACATTAATGACATGAAGTGAGGCACATGCTTTTCAGTTCCCCACAAGTTTAACAAAGTCAACAAAAGTCCATTATGTTCACTTATTTTTCTACAGTCATATTTCATAAATGAGATTGATGCTTTGCAGGCTTGCATTTATTTTAAAAATCCAGTGTTGCTGGTCTTCTTCTATTCACCTCTGTCTCCCAACTCCAGATTCCTGTCCAATTCCAAAGTACTACCAATTCTTCTGGTCAACAACTATGCATTTCTCGGTCTCTCAAGCATTTTACTTTTGAACAGTGGAAAAGGTTTCACTGGCAAAGTCTCACCATGTGATTTATTGCCAGAAGAATGAAAAGCAGAGTTCCCTTCTGCTTGATGGCTCACTTTTTGCTGGACAAACTTTTGCATTTCCTTGTTAGCCTGCTCTGCATCAAAAATGACTTTGATCCACCAGAAAAATATTATGAAGACAACTAGATACAGCCGCTAGAATGTCACATCTGCCTCTTAACATTCCCTGTTTTCCAGAATAAATGTGTATCTTTTCTGCCTGGTGTACAGTCAATAATAATTTTTCATAAGCACTGTACTGCTTCCAAATTTTATTACTTTGACTTTTTGCCTCAGTTTTGTCAGGTTCAACTCAGGTTTGCATCTTTACAAATAAAGGTCTTGAATGCTTTCTCATGGTCAAGATGTGGAGCATACGCATGGTGTACCCTTTCCACTAATAGTTCCTGCTGTGGAATAGAAGGTCCAGTTGCTTATTTGTGCCTTCATAAAATTAATGCAGTCTGTTCCTTCTAGTTTCTCTGGTATAGCAGAAAATCGTAGATTTTTCCCTATGTACTCTGTCCTCTAATTATAGCATTTTTGAAACATCTCTTCTGAGCACTTTCATACTCAGCTAGCCTTTTCTTCATTTTTACCTCTGAATTTTGCAGTTTTATCAGTTCATATGAATATCTGTTTAAAGTGTCTTCCATTTTTATAGCCTTTTGTTATTTGCATTGATATACTAATTCAGTGCTTCGTTTATTTTAATCAGCTCTGACTCTGCCCAAAAGTGCAGTGTAGTTATATAACCTGCTTAGAGTCAAACAGGAGGCTGAGGAAATCAAACCCAGTACCACTTGCCACAGAAAACAGCTCCTTAATCCTCTGCACCAAATGCTGATAGCTTATCTTTAGTTTCAGAAGAGAGACTCTGTGATCCCAATAAAATTCTAACAAAGCATTGTACAAAGGCAGACCATATTAATGTGTCTGGATGTCCAGTACACATTTGTAATTCTAATGATATGTTAAACATTGCTGTCAACAATGACAAGCAAAAACATCAATCTTATTGATATTAGCAATCCAAATAAAAGACAGTCCCAATTAAAAAGGGCGTAATGTGAAAAATAAACAAATATATAATTCCAGATAAAAAGAAAGTAAGAAAGATAATTTGGTTCAATGCATTGTTCCATGTAAGAAACCATAGTGAAAAAAATAAACTTAAAAAAATTATTTGCCGATGAAGGATTTGGGCATACTATTTCTGATACACACATAGATATGTTGGTTACTAGCTATTTCTCGATTTTGCAATAGTTTATCTAATACCAGGATTTGTGTATCTTCAAGTGATAGTGCTGATATTTATTAGGATGATGTTTTGTTTAATGGAATCACTTTATCTAATTCCACAGATGTACCTGTGCCTTCACATGGAGAACTATCACCTGTTAGGGAGTTTGTGGTTAGTAGGAATAATAAAAACAAAAGAACAGTACTTGAAGAGGCAAGTGAGGAGTTTAGGTTCAGTATTAAATAAGGTGAAAGTGAAGATGGTTTGATATTAGGTGATTCCTTATTAAAAAAGAGTATGAGAAAATTATTTGATTCAGATCCATTTAGAATCACAGTTTCCTCCCTCCTGGGACTGAAATTACTTGACATTCATTTCCTACTTTGTAAACTAATTGAAGGAAAGCTGGGAAATATTCAAGCAATTCTACATGTTGGTACTAATGATTTATGATCACCAGAATTAGTATTTTTAAAGAAGTATTTTGGAAACAGTAGAGTCATAAGATTTCAGTATCATTTAATGAAATAGTACCTTCCTTGAGATGGTCAGATTATTGTTATACCAAGGCTCACTTACTTAAAACATGGCTTAGACAGCTCAGCCTAGTTTACAATTTCCCAGATGGGAAGATCTTATTTATGATGAAAGAACATTTAGTTATGATAAACTTCACCTAAGTCATTATGACTCTAGGTTTCTTGCAAGTAGATTAATGAAATACAATTCATCTTTTTAGGGCTTCCAAATACATAAAGCAAGGAAGAGAAGGATTTAATAATATGTTGAGATGCTGTTTGTATAATGTCCAAAGTGTAGGCAATACATTTAACAAACTTTATTTACTGTTATCTGAGGAATGTTTTATAGCCATTACAGAAGCCTGGTAGTCTGTTGTTATTTGTTTTCATAATTATAATTGTTCTAAGTATAACTGAGACATTTATGGGGGGAGTATGTTTTTTCTGGTTCATAGTTCAATACCTTCCTCTGTAGTTTTCATAGATAGTAATATGGAAATTGTTGTTGAGGATATATTTTTTTTCAAATTCTGATACTACACTAACCATACAACACACACATACACATACACAAACCTCCCCCCCCATACACAAACACACAAACCTATACTACATACAAGCAAGGGGGCCAAGGTCACCTGCATCCCCACACACCCCCTATTTAAATATACTACCCCCCACACACACCCTACTTAAATATACTAACTCCAAGGTCACACTACACAGACAAACACATGAAAATAACACCACACACCTACATTCCTCTCGCACACACACATCACATTCACAACACAAACTGACAGACACTAAAGCTCCTAACCAACACCCTTAAATATAAATACTTACCTAAACTTCCACCTATCCATTCACACACCACAACACTAGAAGCACTACTTCAACATCTCCGAACTTCAGGATTTTGAAATTTGCGCTTCTGGGGTTTCGGTGTTTGCAGCTTTTGGCTTTATAACCTCAGGATTCTGAAATTTGATATTTCAGGATTTCGGGATTATAAAGTGAACCTGGATAAAACTGCCCACAAAGCATTTATTGACTCTACTGATAAATATCTCAACCACAAGAAAGTTTTTCTTATAGTGGATTTTAATTATCCTTATATCACTTGACATGAATATAGTACATACAATTTATATGAAAATGTGTGGACTTGCTGAATTTCCATCATTTAAGACAGGTAGTGCTAGAGAGAACTAGAGGCAATAATATCTTAGATTTAGTGACATCTACTATTCCTGAATTTATTACTAATGTGGACATAGGTAAGTCTGATCAAAATTCCATTATATTCTCGTTTTGTAACAATGTATCTCTCTATCATACTATCAAAAGATTTGTCCAGTCTTTTTTATTTTTTTTTAGATTCTGAAAATATTGAAAAGAATATTCTTTAGGTCAACTGGAATATATCTGCTACAGATAAAGATAATGATTATGGATATGATATACTTCAACAAATATTAAAGAAGGGGGAGAAGTAACAAACTTCCTATTATAAGCACCCTAAATGGAGGAGTAGTAAACTAATACAATTATGTAGGAGGAAAAAAACATTGCTTTTATCTATACAAAAGGATACCTACTTCTCACAATGAAACTGAGCTTAATAAGTCAACAAATAATTTACAGAACCTTCTTAAAATAGTAAAGGCTAGGTATGAAATTATTTTCATCTAATAATAAAAGGGTCTATTATAATTATAGCAACACATTTAGAAGGTACAAACCCCCTACATCATTAACATAATTTAATAAAGAAGTTGTTACAGACACAGATAAGATTGCTGACATTTAGAGTATAATAAACATTTGAATATGAGTCAAATTTGTCCAGAGATAACAAAATCAATAATTTACAATGCTTTTTCAGAAAATTTTAAATAATACCTTGATGTGCTCTGATAATATACCAGCTAACCAGATTAAAAAATTAGAAAGCATATTAATACTCATTCTTTCTATTAATTTTACCAACGTGCTGCAGAATAATGTACTTCCAGGTCTGTGTTTGGCTACTGAAATAAAAATAACTCAAATGGCTAAATGTTGAACTAGAAACAGTGAAACAGACATTTATCAAACACCAACAACATCAGAAATAGTGTCATTAAATGGCCATAGTCAGCCAACACTGCAAACACAACCAACCAAGCTGGGGGTGCTGCACCCTCACTCCCCCTAACTGTCTGGAGCATTTCTCCCCAGGCCACCGCTGAAAACAGGCTCTGTGGAACCTAGTCGGACTTTCCTGGTCAACAAATGATAAATAAATAATAAAATAAAATAAATAAACTATTTATTCTAACTTCGAGATCACACTACAGTGAGGAATAGAGCACATTTAAAAGGTTT